>NC_134266.1:281222234-281522234 GCF_031893055.1 Leptodactylus fuscus
TATGTGCACTGGATATTTAATATATGTGCACTGGATATATTTAATATATGTGCACTGGATATATTTAATATATGTGCACTGGATATATTTAATATATGTGCACTGGATATTTATAATATATGTGCACTGGATTTATAATATATGTGCAATGGATATATTTAATATATGTGCACTGGATATATAATATATGTGCACTTGATATTTAATATATGTGCACTGGATATATATATAATATATGTGCACTGGATATTTAATATATGTGCACTGGATATATATAATATATGTGCACTGGATATATATATTATATGTGCAATGGATATATAATATATATGTGCACTGGATATATAATATATGTGCACTGGATATGTAGAATATAGGTGCACTGGATATATAATATATGTGCACTGGATATATTTAATATATGTGCACTGGATATATAATATATGTGCACTGGATATTAAATATATATGTGCACTGGATCTATAATATATGTGCACTGGATATATATATGTGCACTGGATATACTTATAATATATGTGCACTGGATATATATAATAAATGTGCACTGGATATTTAATATATGTGCACTGGATATATTTAATATATGTGCACTGGATATATAATATATGTGCACTGGATATATTTAATATATGTGCACTGGATATATAATATATGTGCACTGGGTACATTTAATATATGTGCACTGGATATTTAATATATTTGCACTGGATATATTTAATATATGTGCACTGGATATTTAATATATGTGCACTGAATATTTAATATATGTGCACTGGAGATATATAATATATGTGCATTGGAAATATATATGTGCACTGGATATACTTATAATATATGTGCACTGGATATATATAATAAATGTGCACTGGATATTTAATATATGTGCACTGGATATATTTAATATATGTGCACTGGATATATAATATATGTGCACTGGATATATTTATCTTTTATGTGCATTGGATATTTAATAAATGTGCACTGGATATTTAATATATGTGCACTGGATATATAATATATGCGCACTGGATATTTAATATATGTGCACTGGATATATTTAATATATGTGCACTGGATATATAATATATGTGCACTGAATATATTTATCTTATATGTGCATTAGATATTTAATATATGTGCACTGGATATTTAATATATGTGCACTGGATATATAATATATGTGCACTGGATATTTAATATATGTGCACTGGATATATAATATATGGGCACTGGATATTTAATATATGTGCACCGGATATATATAAAATATGTGCACTGGATATATATAATATATGTGCACTGGATATATATAATATATGTACACCGGATATATGTAAAATATGTGCACTGGATATATTTAATATATGTTCACTGGATATATATATAATGTACGTGCACTGGATATATATAATATACGTGCACTGGATCTATAATATATGTGCACTGGATATATTTAATATATGTGCACTGGATATATAATATATGTGCACTGAATATATTTATCTTATATGTGCATTGGATATTTAATATATGTGCACTGGACATTTAATATATGTGCACTGGATATATAATATATGTGCACTGGATATTTAATATATGTGCACTGGATATATAATATATGGGCACCGGATATATATAAAATATGTGCACTGGATATATATAATATATGTGCCCTGGATATATATAATATATGTACACCGGATATATGTAAAATATGTGCACTGGATATATTTAATATATGTTCACTGGATATATATAATATACGTGCACTGGATATATATAATATACGTGCACTGGATCTATAATATATGTGCACTGGATATTTAATATATGTGCACTGGATATATATAATATATGTGCACTGGCTATATAATATATGTGCACTGGTTATATTTTTAATATATGTGCCCTGGATATTTAATATATGTGCACTGGATATATTTAATATATGTGCACTGGATATTTAATATATGTGCACCGGATATATATAACATAAGTGCACTGGATATATACAATATGTGTGCACAGGATATATAATTTATGCTCACTATATATACAATATATGTGCACTGGATATATATAATATATGTGCACTGGATATATATAATATATGTGCACTGGATATATATAATATATGTGCACTGGATATATAATATATGTGCACTGGATATATGTAATATATGTGCACTGGATATATTTAATATATTTGCACTGGATATATTTAATATATGTGCACTGGATATATATAATAGATGTGCACTGGATATATAATATATGTGCACTGGATATATATAATATATGTGCAATTGATCTATAATATATGTGCACTGGATATATTTAATATATTTGAACTGGATAGATAATTTATGTGCACTGGATAGATAATATATGTGCACTGGATATTTATAATATATGTGCACTGATATATAATACATTTGCAATGGATATATTTAATATATGTGCACTAGATATATAATATATGTGCACTGGATATTTAATATATGTGCACTGGATATATATATATATATAATATATGTGCACTGGATATTTAATATAGGTGCACTAGATATATAATATATGTGCACTGGATATATAATATATGTGCACTGGATATATATAATATATGTGCAATGGATATATAATATATGTGCACCGGATATATTTTTAATATATGTGCCCTGGATATTTAATATATGTGCACTGGATATATTTAATATATGTGCACTGGATATATAATATATGTGCACTGGATATATAATATATGTGCACAGGATATTTATAATATATGTGCACTGGATATATAATATATGTGCAATGGATATATTTAATATATGTGCACTGGATAAATATATAATAGAGGTGCACTTTATATATATAATATATGTGCACCGGATATATATAATATATGTGCACTGGATATATAATAGATGTGCACTGGATATATTTAATATATTTGAACTGGATAGATAATATATGTGCACTGGATAGATAATATATGTGCACAGGATATTTATAATATATGTGCATTGGATATATAATATATGTGCAATGGATATATATATATATATATATATATATAAGATATGTGCACTGGATATTGAATATATGTGCACTGGATATATAATATATGTGCACTGGATATATAATATATGTGCACTGGATATATATAATATATGTGCACTGGATATATAATATATGTGCACCGGTTATATTTTTAATATATGTGCCCTGGATATTTAATATATGTGCACTGGATATATTTAATATATGTGCACTGGATATATAATATATGTGCACTGGATATATATAATAGATGTGCACTGGATATATATAATATGTGTGCACTGGATATATAATTTATGTTCACTGGATATACAATATATTTGCACTGGATATATATATTATATGTGCACTGGATATAAAATATATGTGCACAGGATATTTAATATATGCGCACCGGATATATATAATATATGTGCACTGAATATATATAATATATGTGCACTGGATATATAATATATTTGCACCGGTTATATTTTTAATATATGTGCCCTGGATATTTAATATATGTGCACTGGATATACTTAATATATGTGCACTGGATATATAATATATGTGCACTGGATATTTAATATATGTGCACCGGATATATATAATATATGTGCACTGGATATATATAATATGTGTGCACTGGATATATAATTTATGTTCACTGGATATATAATATATGTGTCATGGATATATTTAATATATGTGCAATGGATATATTTAATATATGTGCACTGGATATTTAATATATGTGCACTGGATATTTAATATATGTGCACTGGAGATATATAATATATGTGCACTGGATATATAATATATGTGCACTGGATATATTTATCATATATGTGCATTGGATATTTAATAGATGTGCACTGGATATTTAATATATGTGCACTGGATATATAATATATGTGCACTGGATATTTAATATATGTGCACTGGATATATATAATATATGTGCACTTTATATATAATATATGTGCACTGGATATATATAATATACGTGCACTGGATTTATAATATATGTGCACTGGATACATTTATAATATATGTTCACTGGATATTTAATATATGTGCACGGGATATATAATATATGTGCACTGGATATTTAATATATGTGCACTGGATATATTTAATATATGTGAACTGGATATATAATATATGGGCACTGGATATTTAATATATGTGCACCGGATATATATAATATAGGTGCACTGGATATATATAATATATGTGCACTGGATATATATAATATATGTGCACTGGATCTATAATATATGTGCACTGGATACATTTATAATATATGTTCACTGGATATTTAATATATGTGCACTGGAGATATGTAATATATGTGCACTGGATATATAATATATGTGCACTGGATATATTTAATATATGTGCACTGGATATATTTAATATATGTGCACTGGATATATTTAATATATGTGCACTGGATATATTTTTAATATATGTGCCCTGGATATTTAATATATGTGCACTGGATATATTTAATATATGTGCACTGGATATATTTAATATATGTGCACTGGATATTTAATATATGTGCACCGGATATATGTAATATATGTGCACTCGATATATATAATATGCGTGCACTGGATATATAATTTATTTTCACTGTATATGCAATATATGTGCACTGGATATATATAATATATGTGCACTGGATATATAATATATGTGCATTGGGTATATATAATATATGTGCACTGGATATATAATATATGTGCACTGGATATATATAATATATGTGCACTGGATATATTTAATATATTTGCACTGGATATATTTAATATATGTGCACTGGATAAATATATAATAGATGTGCACTTTATATATATATAATATATGTGCACTGGATATATATAATATATGTGCACTGGATATATAATAGATGTGCACTGGATATATTTAATATATTTGAACTGGATAGATAATATATGTGCACTGGATAGATAATATATGTGCACAGGATATTTATAATATATGTGCATTGGATATATAATATATGTGCAATGGATATATATATGTATAATATATGTGCACTGGATATTGAATATATGTGCACTGGATATATAATATATGTGCACTGGATATATAATATATGTGCACTGGATATATATAATATATGTGCACTGGATATATAATATATGTGCACCGGTTATATTTTTAATATATGTGCCCTGGATATTTAATATATGTGCACTGGATATATTTAATATATGTGCACTGGATATATAATATATGTGCACTGGATATATATAATATATGTGCACTGGATATATATAATATGTGTGCACTGGATATATAATTTATGTTCACTGGATATACAATATATTTGCACTGGATATATATATTATATGTGCACTGGATATAAAATATATGTGCACAGGATATTTAATATATGTGCACCGGATATATATAATATATGTGCACTGAATATATATAATATATGTGCACTGGATATATAATATATTTGCACCGTTTATATTTTTAATATATGTGCCCTGGATATTTAATATATGTGCACTGGATATACTTAATATATGTGCACTGGATATATAATATATGTGCACTGGATATTTAATATATGTGCACCGGATATATATAATATATGTGCACTTGATATATATAATATGTGTGCACTGGATATATAATTTATGTTCACTGGATATATAATATATGTGTCATGGATATATTTAATATATGTGCAATGGATATATTTAATATATGTGCACTGGATATTTAATATATGTGCACTGGATATTTAATATATGTGCACTGGAGATATAAAATATATGTGCACTGGATATATAATATATGTGCACTGGATATATTTATCATATATGTGCATTGGATATTTAATAGATGTGCACTGGATATTTAATATATGTGCACTGGATATATAATATATGTGCACTGGATATTTAATATATGTGCACTGGATATATATAATATATGTGCACTTTATATATAATATATGTGCACTGGATATATTTAATATATGTGAACTGGATATATAATATATGTGCACTGGATATATATAATATATGTGCACTTTATATATAATATATGTGCACTGGATATATTTAATATATGTGAACTGGATATATAATATATGGGCACTGGATATTTAATATATGTGCACCGGATATATATAATATAGGTGCACTGGATATATATAATATATGTGCACTGGATATATATAATATACGTGCACTGGATCTATAATATATGTGCACTGGATACATTTATAATATATGTTCACTGGATATTTAATATATGTGCACTGGAGATATGTAATATATGTGCACTGGATATATAATATATGTGCACTGGATATATTTAATATATGTGCACTGGATATATTTAATATATGTGCACTGGATATATTTAATATATGTGCACTGGATATATTTTTAATATATGTGCCCTGGATATTTAATATATGTGCACTGGATATATTTAATATATGTGCACTGGATATATTTAATATATGTGCACTGGATATTTAATATATGTGCACCGGATATATGTAATATATGTGCACTCGATATATATAATATGCGTGCACTGGAAATATAATTTATTTTCACTGTATATGCAATATATGTGCACTGGATATATATAATATATGTGCACTGGATATATAATATATGTGCACTGGATATATATAATATATGTGCACTGGATATATTTAATATATTTGCACTGGATATATTTAATATATGTGCACTGGATATTTAATATATGTGCACCGGATATATGTAATATATGTGTACTCGATATATATAATATGCGTGCACTGGATATATAATTTATTTTCACTGTATATGCAATATATGTGCACTGGATATATATAATATATGTGCACTGGATATATAATATATGTGCATTGGGTATATATAATATATGTGCACTGGATATATAATATATGTGCACTGGATATATATAATATATGTGCACTGGATATATTTAATATATTTGCACTGGATATATTTAATATATGTGCACTGGATAAATATATAATAGATGTGCACTTTATATATATATAATATATGTGCACTGGATATATATAATATATGTGCACTGGATATATAATAGATGTGCACTGGATATATTTAATATATTTGAACTGGATAGATAATATATGTGCACTGGATAGATAATATATGTGCACAGGATATTTATAATATATGTGCATTGGATATATAATATATGTGCAATGGATATATATATATATAATATATGTGCACTGGATATTGAATATATGTGCACTGGATATATAATATATGTGCACTGGATATATAATATATGTGCACTGGATATATATAATATATGTGCACTGGATATATAATATATGTGCACCGGTTATATTTTTAATATATGTGCCCTGGATATTTAATATATGTGCACTGGATATATTTAATATATGTGCACTGGATATATAATATATGTGCACTGGATATATATAATATATGTGCACTGGATATATATGATATGTGTGCACTGGATATATAATTTATGTTCACTGGATATACAATATATTTGCACTGGATATATATATTATATGTGCACTGGATATAAAATATATGTGCACAGGATATTTAATATATGTGCACCGGATATATATAATATATGTGCACTGAATATATATAATATATGTGCACTGGATATATAATATATTTGCACCGTTTATATTTTTAATATATGTGCCCTGGATATTTAATATATGTGCACTGGATATACTTAATATATGTGCACTGGATATATAATATATGTGCACTGGATATTTAATATATGTGCACCGGATATATATAATATATGTGCACTTGATATATATAATATGTGTGCACTGGATATATAATTTATGTTCACTGGATATATAATATATGTGTCATGGATATATTTAATATATGTGCAATGGATATATTTAATATATGTGCACTGGATATTTAATATATGTGCACTGGATATTTAATATATGTGCACTGGAGATATAAAATATATGTGCACTGGATATATAATATATGTGCACTGGATATATTTATCATATATGTGCATTGGATATTTAATAGATGTGCACTGGATATTTAATATATGTGCACTGGATATATAATATATGTGCACTGGATATTTAATATATGTGCACTGGATATATATAATATATGTGCACTTTATATATAATATATGTGCACTGGATATATTTAATATATGTGAACTGGATATATAATATATGTGCACTGGATATATATAATATATGTGCACTTTATATATAATATATGTGCACTGGATATATTTAATATATGTGAACTGGATATATAATATATGGGCACTGGATATTTAATATATGTGCACCGGATATATATAATATAGGTGCACTGGATATATATAATATATGTGCACTGGATATATATAATATACGTGCACTGGATCTATAATATATGTGCACTGGATACATTTATAATATATGTTCACTGGATATTTAATATATGTGCACTGGAGATATGTAATATATGTGCACTGGATATATAATATATGTGCACTGGATATATTTAATATATGTGCACTGGATATATTTAATATATGTGCACTGGATATATTTAATATATGTGCACTGGATATATTTTTAATATATGTGCCCTGGATATTTAATATATGTGCACTGGATATATTTAATATATGTGCACTGGATATTTAATATATGTGCACCGGATATATGTAATATATGTGCACTCGATATATATAATATGCGTGCACTGGATATATAATTTATTTTCACTGTATATGCAATATATGTGCACTGGATATATATAATATATGTGCACTGGATATATAATATATGTGCACTGGATATATATAATATATGTGCACTGGATATATTTAATATATTTGCACTGGATATATTTAATATATGTGCACTGGATATTTAATATATGTGCACCGGATATATGTAATATATGTGCACTCTATATAAATAATATGCGTGCACTGGATATATAAATTTATTTTCACTGTATATGCAATATATGTGCACTGGATATATATAATATATGTGCACTGGATATATAATATATGTGCATTGGGTATATATAATATATGTGCACTGGATATATAATATATGTGCACTGGATATATAATAGATGTGCACTGGATATATTTAATATATTTGAACTGGATAGATAATATATGTGCACTGGATAGATAATATATGTGCACAGGATATTTATAATATATGTGCATTGGATATATAATATATGTGCAATGGATATATATATATATAATATATGTGCACTGGATATTGAATATATGTGCAAGGGATATATAATATATGTGCACTGGATATATAATATATGTGCACTGGATATATATAATATATGTGCACTGGATATATAATATATGTGCACCGGTTATATTTTTAATATATGTGCCCTGGATATTTAATATATGTGCACTGGATATATTTAATATATGTGCACTGGATATATAATATATGTGCACTGGATATATATAATATATGTGCACTGGATATATATAATATGTGTGCACTGGATATATAATTTATGTTCACTGGATATACAATATATTTGCACTGGATATATATATTATATGTGCACTGGATATAAAATATATGTGCACAGGATATTTAATATATGTGCACCGGATATATATAATATATGTGCACTGAATATATATAATATATGTGCACTGGATATATAATATATTTGCACCGTTTATATTTTTAATATATGTGCCCTGGATATTTAATATATGTGCACTGGATATACTTAATATATGTGCACTGGATATATAATATATGTGCACTGGATATTTAATATATGTGCACCGGATATATATAATATATGTGCACTTGATATATATAATATGTGTGCACTGGATATATAATTTATGTTCACTGGATATATAATATATGTGTCATGGATATATTTAATATATGTGCAATGGATATATTTAATATATGTGCACTGGATATTTAATATATGTGCACTGGATATTTAATATATGTGCACTGGAGATATAAAATATATGTGCACTGGATATATAATATATGTGCACTGGATATATTTATCATATATGTGCATTGGATATTTAATAGATGTGCACTGGATATTTAATATATGTGCACTGGATATATAATATATGTGCACTGGATATTTAATATATGTGCACTGGATATATATAATATATGTGCACTTTATATATAATATATGTGCACTGGATATATTTAATATATGTGAACTGGATATATAATATATGGGCACTGGATATTTAATATATGTGCACCGGATATATATAATATAGGTGCACTGGATATATATAATATATGTGCACTGGATATGTATAATATACGTGCACTGGATTTATAATATATGTGCACTGGATACATTTATAATATATGTTCACTGGATATTTAATATATGTGCACTGGATATATAATATATGTGCACTGGATATTTAATATATGTGCACTGGATATATTTAATATATGTGAACTGGATATATAATATATGGGCACTGGATATTTAATATATGTGCACCGGATATATATAATATAGGTGCACTGGATATATATAATATATGTGCACTGGATATATATAATATACGTGCACTGGATCTATAATATATGTGCACTGGATACATTTATAATATATGTTCACTGGATATTTAATATATGTGCACTGGAGATATGTAATATATGTGCACTGGATATATAATATATGTGCACTGGATATATTTAATATATGTGCACTGGATATATTTAATATATGTGCACTGGATATATTTAATATATGTGCACTGGATATATTTTTAATATATGTGCCCTGGATATTTAATATATGTGCACTGGATATATTTAATATATGTGCACTGGATATATTTAATATATGTGCACTGGATATTTAATATATGTGCACCGGATATATGTAATATATGTGCACTCGATATATATAATATGCGTGCACTGGATATATAATTTATTTTCACTGTATATGCAATATATGTGCACTGGATATATATAATATATGTGCACTGGATATATAATATATGTGCACTGGATATATATAATATATGTGCACTGGATATATTTAATATATTTGCACTGGATATATTTAATATATGTGCACTGGATATTTAATATATGTGCACTGGATATATTTAATATATGTGCACTGGATATATTTAATATATGTGCACTGGATATATTATATATGTGCACTGGATATATTTAATATATGTGCACTGGATATATAATATATGGGCACTGGATATTTAATATATGTGCACCAGATATATATAAAATATGTGCACTGGATATATATAATATATGTGCACTGGATATATATAATATATGTGCACCGGATATATGTAAAATATGTGCCCTGGATATATTTAATATATGATCACTGGATATATATATTTTATACGTGCACTGGATATATATAATACACGTGCACTGGATCTATAGTATATGTGCACTGGATATTTAATATATGTGCACTGGATATATATAATATATGTGCACTGGATATATAATATATGTGCACTGGATATATAATATATGTGCACTGGTTATATTTTTAATATATGTGCCCTGGATATTTAATATATGTGCACCGGATATATATAATATAAGTGCAATGGATATATATAATATGTGTGCACTGGATATATAATTTATGCTTACTATATATACAATATATGTGCAGTGGATATATATAATATATGTGCACTGGATATATAATATATGTGCACTGGATATATATAATATGTGTGCACTGGATATATAATTTATGCTTACTATATATACAATATATGTGCAGTGGATATATATAATATATGTGCAGTGGATATATATAATATATGTGAACTGGATATATAATATATTTGCACTGGATATATATAATATATGTGCTCTGGAAATATAATATATGTGCACTGGATATATGTAATATATGTGCACTGGATATATTTTATATATTTACACTGGATATATTTAATATATGTGCACGGGATATATATAATAGATGTGCACTGGATATATAATATATGTGCACTGGATATATATAATATATGTGCAATTGATCTATAATATATGTGCACTGGATATATATATATAATATATGTGCACTGGATATTTAATATAGGTGCACTGGTTATATAATATATGTGCACTGGATATATAATATATGTGCACTGGATATATATAATATATGTGCAATGGATATATAATATATGTGCACCGGATATATTTTTAATATATGTGCCCTGGATATTTAATATATGTGCACTGGATATATTTAATATATGTGCACTGGATACATAATATATGTGCACTGGATAGATAAGATATGTGCACTGGATATTTATAATATATGTGCACTGGATATATAATATATGTGCAATGGATATATTTAATATATGTGCACTGGATATTTAATATATGTGCACTGGATATTTAATATATGTGCACTGGAGATATATAATATATGTGCACTTGATATATCATATATGTGCACTGGATATATTTATCATATATGTGCATTGGATATTTAATAGATGTGCACTGGATATTTAATATATGTGCAATGAATATATAATATATGTACACTGGATATATTTAATATATGTGCACTGGATATATAATATATGGGCACTGGATATTTAATATATGTGCACCGGATATATATAATATATGTGCACTGGATATATATAATATATTTGCACTGGATATATATAATATACGTGCACTGGATTTATAATATATGTGCACTGGATATATTTATAATATATGTTTACTGGATATTTAATATATGTGCACTGGATATATATAATATATGTGCACGGGATCTATAATATATGTGCACTGGATATTTAATATATGTGCAATAGATATACATAATATATGTGCACTGGATATATAATATATGTGCACTGGATATATTTTTAATATATGTGCCATAAATATTTAATATATGTGCACTGGATATTTAATATATGTGCACCGGATATATATAATATATGTGCACTGGATATATTTAATATATTTGCACTGGATATATTTAATATATGTGCACTGGATATATATAATAGATGTGCACTGGATATATAATATATGTGCACTGGATCTATAATATATGTGCACTGGATATATTTCATATATTTGAACTGGATAGATAATATATGTGCACTGGATAGATAATATATGTGCAATGGATATATTTAATATATGTGCACTGGATATTTAATATATATGCACTGGATATATATATAATATATGTGCATTGGATATTTAATATATGTGCACTGGATATTTAATATATGTGCACTGGATATATAATATATGTGCACTGGATATTTAATATATGTGCACTGGATATATATAATATATGTGCACTTTATATATAATATATGTGCACTGGATATATGTAATATATGTGCACTGGATATATTTTATATATTTGCACTGGATATATTTAATATATGTGCACTGGATATATATAATAGATGTGCACTGGATATATAATATATGTGCACTGGATATATATAATATATGTGCAATTGATCTATAATATATGTGCACTGGATATATTTAATATATTAGAACTGGATAGATAATTTATGTGCACTGGATAGATAATATATGTGCACTGGATTTTTATAATATATGTGCACTGGATATATAATACCTTTGCAATGGATATATTTAATATATGTGCACTAGATATATAATATATGTGCACTGAATATTTAATATATGTGCACTGGATATATATATATAATATATGTGCACTGGATATTTAATATAGGTGCACTGGATATATAATATATGTGCACTGGATATATAATATATGTGCACTGGATATATATAATATATGTGCAATGGATATATAATATATGTGCACCGGATATATTTTTAATATATGTGCCCTGGATATTTAATATATGTGCACTGGATATATTTAATATATGTGCACTGGATATATAATATATGTGCACTGGATAGATAAGATATGTGCACTGGATATTTATAATATATGTGCACTGGATATATAATATATGTGCAATGGATATATTTAATATATGTGCACTGGATATTTAATATATGTGCACTGGATATTTAATATATGTGCACTGGAGATATATAATATATGTGCACTGGATATATCATATATGTGCACTGGATATATTTATCATATATGTGCATTGGATATTTAATAGATGTGCACTGGATATTTAATATATGTGCAATGAATATATAATATATGTACACTGGATATATTTAATATATGTGCACTGGATATATAATATATGGGCACTGGATATTTAATATATGTGCACCGGATATATATAATATATGTGCACTGGATATATATAATATATTTGCACTGGATATATATAATATACGTGCACTGGATTTATAATATATGTGCACTGGATATATTTATAATATATGTTCACTGGATATTTAATATATGTGCACTGGATATATATAATATAAGTGCACGGGATCTATAATATATGTGCACTGGATATTTAATATATGTGCAATGGATATACATAATATATGTGCACTGGATATATAATATATGTGCACTGGATATATTTTTAATATATGTGCCATAAATATTTAATATATGTGCACTGGATATTTAATATATGTGCACCGGATATATATAATATATGTGCACTGGATATTTAATATATGTGCACTGGATATATATAATATATGTGCACTGGATATATAATATATGTGCACTGGATATTTAATATATGTGCACTGGATCTATAATATATGTGCACTGGATATATTTAATATATTTGAACTGGATAGATAATATATGTGCACTGGATAGATAATATATGTGCAATGGATATATTTAATATATGTGCACTGGATATTTAATATATGTGCACTGGATATTTAATATATGTGCACTGGATATTTAATATATGTGCACTGGATATATAATATATGTGCACTGGATATTTAATATATGTGCACTGGATATATATAATATATGTGCACTTTATATATAATATATGTGCACTGGATATATTTAATATTTGTGCACTGGATATATAATATATGGGCACTGGATATTTAATATATGTGCACCGGATATATATAATATAGGTGCACTGGATATATATAATATATGTGCACTGGATATATATAATATACGTGCACTGGATTTATAATATATGTGCACTGGATACATTGATAATATATGTTCACTGGATATTTAATATATGTGCACTGGATATATATAATATATGTGCACTGGATATATAATATATGTGCACTGGATATTTAATATATGTGCACTGGATATATTTAATATATGTGCACCGGATATATATAATATATGTGCACTGGATATATATAATATATGTGCACTGGATATATAATATATGTGCACTGGATATATTTAATATATTTGCACTGGATATATTTAATATATTTGCACTGGATATATTTAATATATGTGCACTGGATATATTTATAATATATGTGCACTGGATATATATAATATATGTGCACTGGAAATATTTATAATATATGTGCACTGGATATTTAATATATGTGCACTGGATATATTTAATATATGTGCACTGGATATATTTAATATATGTGCACTGGATATATTTAATATATGTGCACTGGATATATTTATAATATATGTGCACTGGATATATATAATATATGTGCACTGGAAATATTTATAATATATGTGCACTGGATATTTCATATATGTGCACTGGATATATTTAATATATGTGCACTGGATATATTTAATATATGTGCACTGGATATATTTAATATATGTGCACTGGATATATTTAATATATGTGCATTGGATATATTTAATATATGTGCACTGGATATATTTAATATATGTGCACTGGATATTTAATATATGTGCACCGGATACATATAATATATGTGCACTGGATATATATAATATGTGTGCACTATATATATAATTTATGTTCAATGTATATACAATATATGTGCACTGGATATATATAATATATGTGCACTGGATATGTAATATATGTGCACTGGATATATATAATATATGTGCACTGGATATATAATATATGTGCACTGGATATATATAATATATGTGCACTGGATATATAATATATGTGCACTGGATATATATTATATATGTGCACTGGATCTATAATATATGTGCACTGGATATATTTAATATATTTGAACTAGATAGATAATATATGTGCACTGGATAGATAAGATATGTGCACTGGATATTTATAATATATGTGCACTGGATATATAATATATGTGCACTGGATATTTAATATATGCGCACTGGAGACATATAATATATGTGCACTGGATATATAATATATGTGCACTGGATATATTTATCATATATGTGCATTGGATATTTAATAGATGTGCACTGGATATTTAATATATGTGCACTGAATATATAATATATGTGCACTTGATATATTTAATATATGTGCACTGGATATATAATATATGGGCACTGGATATTTAATATATGTGCACCGGATATATATAATATACGTGCACTGGATATATATAATATATTTGCACTGGATATATATAATATACGTGCACTGGATTTATAATATATGTGCACTGGATATATTTATAATATATGTTCACTGGATATTTAATATATGTGCACTGGATATATATAATATATGTGCACGGGATCTATAATATATGTGCACTGGATATTTAATATACGTGCAATGGATATATATAATATCTGTGCACTGGATATATAATATATGTGCACTGGATATATTTTTAATATATGTGCCATAAATATTTAATATATGTGCACTGGATATTTAATATATGTGCAACGGATATATATAATATATGTGCACTGGATATATTTAATATATTTGCACTGGATATATTTAATATATGTGCACTGGATATATATAATAGATGTGCACTGGAAATATAATATATGTGCACTGGATCTATAATATATGTGCACTGGATATATTTAATATATTTGAACTGGATAGATATTATATGTGCACTGGATAGATAATATATGTGCAATGGATATATTTAATATATGTGCACTGGATATTTAATATATGTGCACTGGATATATATATAATATATGTGCATTGGATATTTAATATATGTGCACTGGATACTTAATATATGTGCACTGGATATATATAATATATGTGCACTTTATATATAATATATGTGCACTGGATATATTCAATATATGTGCACTGGATATATAATATATGGGCACTGGATATTTAATATATGTGCACTGGATATATATAATATAGGTGCACTGGTGTCACGGAGCAAAGGTATACGTCTTCCTCCGGATGGTCTTTTGAATCAACAGGGACGCAAGAGGTCGGGAGACAACAGCAATTTATTGTAATCCACAAAGTTAGTAGCCGGCGGCGGTCACATCAACCGTAATAACAATAAGTCCACAGAAGTCACAATCCAATGATAGCTTTGGTTCCTTGGTCCTGTAACTAAATTCTGGCTCTCTGCAGAGCTGTGCACAGGCCGGCTAACACATACTAACTCCAGCTACAACTATATACTAAACTGTTACACCTATACCTGGGGGTGGGAAGGGCTGAGCCACAGATCCTTCCCCCCTCACCTATGCCAAGGAGAGCAGACTCCCTGTCTACTATGGACAATGCACCATCCAACATCTTCTTGGAGACACTGATCAGATTATCTCCACCCATTGTCCTCACTAGTTAGAGGTATTTGCATACAATGTGCTAACACACTAGACCCGAATCAGCCAACTACACACTGATGTTTACAACAGGTTAGAGAATACATTCCACATGAAATATATATTACACATTGCCTATAGTATAGACTCTAACCATCCCGTGACAACCCCTCCCCCTCTCAAAACATGTGCATGACACAATTGGCCTACACAGGTAAATTGGGGAATGCACATCAGTCTCTATAGCTCATATGTCCTCCTGCCGGGATAACCCATCCGCGTTCTGGTGTTGGTTCCCTCGGCGGTACTGAATGGTAAAGTTGTAGGGTTGAAGGGCTGGCATCTGTCAGAAAATCCGGTGGATCCATGTTGGCTTCTCCCTGAGCTTGGCTTCGGGTCACTGCTCCCACAAAGTGGCACTGTAGATTTCCAACATCGTTGCCTAACAGAACATCGGCCGGCAGCCCGCTCATCACACCAATTGTGCATCGTTTTGGTCCATAACCATAGTCGAGTTCCACGGTAGCTTTAGGAATACGTCTTTGAGTACCCCCTGCCAACTTGATAGAAATGCCAGGACCCTCCTCTAGGGCCTCGGGTCGCACAACTCGGGGGTCCGCTACCGTTAGGAAAGCTCCCGAGTCCCGGAATCCAACAACTGTTCGGCCATCCAGTAGGACCTCCTGCAAGTGCTTCCTCTGAAGGTTTGCGGGATGTGTGGCGGAAGGCTGAATCCCATAGACCCCTGGAGGTGGAACAGATGTGTCATTCATGGAGTCATCTGGAAATGGGGCCAAACTTTCTGTCCTAGGAGTGGTTCCCAGGTAGTGAATAGGCCGGGATGCCACGGTGGCCCGTGCCCCCATGTTAACAGGGCAACTAGCTTGCAAATGTCCAGGCCGCCCGCACCCAAAACATCTGCGCTCTAGCATTCTTCCAGTAGGTCGTTGTCTAGGGACAGGGTTGTTCATAGCTGGAGGCCGATGGGCTGGGGCAGGGGTAGAGGGGGAATTGTAATCCTGAGGCCGGGCACGAAAGGTGGTTGGCTGGCTGAAGGGTGTCTGGCGGACTGTGGTAGTTTTCCGCTCCTCTGCAAACAACCTCTTCCACTGCGGCTTGATGGTCAGGCCCTCATCTGCAAGAGAAGCAGCTTGCTCAACTGTGGCTGGGTTCCGTTCCAGCACCCACTCACGGATCTCAGCGGGGCACTGGGAAAAGAACTGTTCCTTAAGTATGACTTGGAGGATCTTATCGACTGTGACAGCCTCCTCTCCTTCTAGCCAGCGCTTGCATGCTTGCTTCAACTTGTGGGCGAACATGTGGAAGGAGCTTCCCCCATTGTAAGACAAAGAGCGGAACTGAACTCGGTAGGTCTCTGGAGTGACTGCATAATACTTCTGCACCGCTCTTTTAATGGCCTCATAGTCCCGCTGATCACTAGGGTCCATGGCTCTGAGAGCTTCCGCAGCCCCATCTCGTAGGTGCCCCACCAGATACCGGACCCAATCCTTCTCTGGGACTTCCATCAGGTGGCACTGGTGTTCGAAGTCCTGAAAATATCCATCAACATCCCCAGCCGCTTCCTCAAAGGTCTTGAAGTGTTTATGGGAGACATATGGTGGTTCTCTCACTGTTGGGCTGGGGGTCGACGTTTGATTATAATTCCTCATAGTTATCTCAGCCATTCGCATTTCATGCGCCATTCTTTCCTTTTCATGCGCCATTCTCTGTTCCTCCTTCTCCGTTTCCTGAGCCCTCTGTAATGCTCTACTCCTTTGCTCTGCAGTTGCTCCTAGCCCCAGCACTGCCAATTCCTCCTCATACAAAACAACCCATCTGCTCTTTTGGGTCTGTACCTGCCACTCCTGTATCTCTACTGTCTCCTGGGGGCAGCCCTCCTCATGGTCGCTTTGCAGGGTCATCTCCTCCAGTGCCTCGATCAGTTGCTCTTTCGTTCTTCCCTGGTAACTCAGGTTTAGTTCCCGGGCCCTTACTTGTAGACTTGCCATAGTCCAGTTCCTGTATTCTGAGGTTGTGGCTCCATTAATCGCTGGGCTGCTGTAGTCCATCTCGCTATCCGCTGTTGATCCCACCGCTGCCAACCAGTTGTCACGGAGCAAAGGTATACGTCTTCCTCCGGATGGTCTTTTGAATCAACAGGGACGCAAGAGGTCGGGAGACAACAGCAATTTATTGTAATCCACAAAGTTAGTAGCCGGCGGCGGTCACATCAACCGTAATAACAATAAGTCCACAGAAGTCACAATCCAATGATAGCTTTGGTTCCTTGGTCCTGTAACTAAATTCTGGCTCTCTGCAGAGCTGTGCACAGGCCGGCTAACACATACTAACTCCAGCTACAACTATATACTAAACTGTTACACCTATACCTGGGGGTGGGAAGGGCTGAGCCACAGATCCTTCCCCCCTCACCTATGCCAAGGAGAGCAGACTCCCTGTCTACTATGGACAATGCACCATCCAACATCTTCTTGGAGACACTGATCAGATTATCTCCACCCATTGTCCTCACTAGTTAGAGGTATTTGCATACAATGTGCTAACACACTAGACCCGAATCAGCCAACTACACACTGATGTTTACAACAGGTTAGAGAATACATTCCACATGAAATATATATTACACATTGCCTATAGTATAGACTCTAACCATCCCGTGACAACTGGATATATATAATATATGTGCACTGGATATATATAATATACGTGCACTGGATTTATAATATATGTGCACTGGATACATTTATAATATATGTTCACTGGATATTTAATATATGTGCACTGGATATATATAATATATGTGCACTGGATATAGAATATATGTGCACTGGATATATTTAATATATGTGCACTGGATATATAATATATGTGCACTGGATATATTTAATATATGTGCACTGGATATATAATATATGTGCACTGGATATTTAATATATGTGCACCGGATATATATAATATATGTGCACTGGATATATATAATATATGTGCACTGGATCTATAATATATGTGCACTGGATATATTTATTATATTTGCACTGGATATATTTAATATATGTGCACTGGATATATATATTATATGTGCACTGGATATATAATATATGTGCACTTGATATATATAATATATGTGCACTGGATATATAATATATGTGAACTGGATATATTTAATATATTTGCACTGGATACATAATATATGTGCACTGGATAAATAATATATGTGCACTGGATATTTATAATATATGTGCACTGGATATATAATATATGTGCAATGGATATATTTAATATATGTGCACTGGATATATAATATATGTGCACTGGCTATTTAATATATGTGCACTGGATATATATATATATAATATGTGCAATTGATATATTTAATATATGTGCACTGGGTATATAATATATGTGCACTGGATATATATATAATATATGTGCACTGGATGTATAATATATATGCACTGGATATATATAATATATTTGCACTCGATCTATAATATATGTGCACTAGATATTTATAATATATGTGCACTCGATCTATAATATATGTGCACTTGATATTTAATATATGTGCACTTGATATATATAATATATGTGCACTGTATATATTTAATATATGTGCACTGAATATATTTATAATATATGTGCACTGGATATTTAATATATGTGCACTGGATATTTAATATATGTGCACTGGATATATATAATATATGTGCACTGGATATATATAATATGTGTGCACTGCTTATATTTATAATATATGTGCACTGGATATTTAATACATGTGCACTGGATATTTAATATATGTGCACTGGATATACATAATATATGTGCACTGGATATATTTATAATATATGTGCACTGGATATTTAATGTATGTGCATTGGATATATTTAATATATGTGCACTAAATATATATTTAATATATGTGCACTGGATATATTTATAATATATGTGCATTCGATATTTAATATATGTGCACTGGATATATTTAATATATGTGCACTGGATATATATACTATATGTGCTCTGGATATATAAATAATATGTGTGCACTGGATATATTTATAATATATGTGCACTGGATATTTAATACATGTGCACTGTATATATTTAATATATGTGCACTGGATATTTAATATATGTGCACTGGATATATTTAATATATGTGCACTGGATAAATAATATATGTGCACTGGATATTTAATATATGTGCACCGGATATCTATAATATATGTACACTGGATATATATAATATATTAGCACTGGATATATAATTTATGTTGACTGGATATACAATATATATGCACTGGATATATATAATATATGTGCAATGGATATATTAAATGTATGTGCACTGGATATATAATATATGTGCACTGGATACATTTAATATATGTGCACTGGATCTATAATATATGTGCACTGGATATATTTAATACATGTGCACTTGATATACATATAATATATGTGCTCTTAATATATATTATATGTGTGCACTGGATATATTTAATATATGTGCACTGGATATATAATTTATGTTCACTGTATATACAATATATGTGCACTGGATATATATAATATATGTGCACTGGATATATAATATATGTGCACTGGATATATTTAATATATTTGAACTGTATAGATAATATATGTGCACTGGATAGATAATATATCTGCACAGGATATTTATAATATATGTGCACTGGATATATAATATATTTGCAATGGATATATTTAATATATGTGCACTGGATATATAATATATTTGCACTGGATATTTAATAGATGTGCACTGGATATATTTAATATATTTGAACTGGATAGATAATATATGTGCACTGGATAGATAATATATGTGCACAGGATATTTATAATATATGTGCACTGGATCTATAATATATGTGCAATGGATATATTTAATATATGTGCACTGGATAAATATATAATAGATGTGCACTTTATATATATAATATATGTGCACTGGATATATATAATATATGTGCACTGGATATATAATAGATGTGCACTGGATATATTTAATATATTTGAACTGGATAGATAATATATGTGCACTGGATAGATAATATATGTGCACAGGATAGATAATATATGTGCACAGGATATTTATAATATATGTGCATTGGATATATAATATATGTGCAATGGATATATATATATATATATATATAATATATGTGCACTGGATATTGAATATATGTGCACTGGATATATAATATATGTGTACTGGATATATAATATATGTGCACTGGATATATATAATATATGTGCACTGGATATATAATATATGTGCACCGGTTATATTTTTAATATATGTGCCCTGGATATTTAATATATGTGCACTGGATATATTTAATATATGTGCACTGGATATATAATATATGTGCACTGGATATATATAATATATGTGCACTGGATATATATAATATGTGTGCACTGGATATATAATTTATGTTCACTGGATATATAATATATGTGTCATGGATATATTTAATATATGTGCAATGGATATATTTAATATATGTGCACTGGATATTTAATATATGTGCACTGGATATTTAATATATGTGCACTGGAGATATAAAATATATGTGCACTGGATATATAATATATGTGCACTGGATATATTTATCATATATGTGCATTGGATATTTAATAGATGTGCACTGGATATTTAATATATGTGCACTGGATATTTAATATATGTGCACTGGATATATATAATATATGTGCACTTTATATATAATATATGTGCACTGGATATATTTAATATATGTGAACTGGATATATAATATATGGGCACTGGATATTTAATATATGTGCACCGGATATATATAATATAGGTGCACTGGATATATATAATATATGTGCACTGGATATATATAATATACGTGCACTGGATTTATAATATATGTGCACTGGATACATTTATAATATATGTTCACTGGATATTTAATATATGTGCACTGGATATATAATATATGTGCACTGGATATTTAATATATGTGCACTGGATATATTTAATATATGTGAACTGGATATATAATATATGGGCACTGGATATTTAATATATGTGCACCGGATATATATAATATAGGTGCACTGGATATATATAATATATGTGCACTGGATAAATATAATATACGTGCACTGGATCTATAATATATGTGCACTGGATACATTTATAATATATGTTCACTGGATATTTAATATATGTGCACTGGAGATATGTAATATATGTGCACTGGATATATAATATATGTGCACTGGATATATTTAATATATGTGCACTGGATATATTTAATATATGTGCACTGGATATATTTAATATATGTGCACTGGATATATTTTTAATATATGTGCCCTGGATATTTAATATATGTGCACTGGATATATTTAATATATGTGCAATGGATATATTTAATATAATATGCGTGCACTGGATATATAATTTATTTTCACTGTATATGCAATATATTTGCACTGGATATATATAATATATGTGCACTGGATATATAATATATGTGCACTGGATATATATAATATATGTGCACTGGATATATAATATATGTGCACTGGATATATATAATATATGTGCACTGGATATATTTAATATATTTGCACTGGATATATTTAATATATGTGCACTGGATATTTAATATATGTGCACTGAATATATTTAATATATGTGCACTGGACATATTTAATATATGTGCACTGGATATATTATATATGTGCACTGGATATATTTAATATATGTGCACTGGATATATAATATATGGGCACTGGATATTTAATATATGTGCACCAGATATATATAAAATATGTGCACTGGATATATATAATATATGTGCACTGGATATATATAATATATGTGCACCGGATATATGTAAAATATGTGCACTGGATATATTTAATATATGATCACTGGATATATACATTTTATACGTGCACTGGATATATATAATACACGTGCACTGGATCTATAGTATATGTGCACTGGATATTTAATATATGTGCACTGGATATATATAATATATGTGCACTGGATATATAATATATGTGCACTGATTATATAATATATGTGCACTGGTTATATTTTTAATATATGTGCCCTGGATATTTAATATATGTGCACCGGATATATATAATATAAGTGCACTGGATATATATAATATGTGTGCACTGGATATGTAATTTATGCTTACTATATATACAATATATGTGCAGTGGATATATATAATATATGTGCACTGGATATATAATATATGTGCACTGGATATATATAATATATGTGCACTGGAAATATAATATATGTGCACTGGATATATAATTTATGCTTACTATATATACAATATATGTGCAGTGGATATATATAATATATGTGCAGTGGATATATATAATATATGTGCACTGGATATATATAATATGTGTGCACTGGATATATAATTTATGCTTACTATATATACAATATATGTGCAGTGGATATATATAATATATGTGCAGTGGATATATATAATATATGTGCACTGGATATATATAATATATGTGCTCTGGAAATATAATATATGTGCACTGGATATATGTAATATATGTGCACTGGATATATTTTATATATTTGCACTGGATATATTTAATATATGTGCACTGGATATATATAATAGATGTGCACTGGATATATAATATATGTGCACTGGATATATATAATATATGTGCAATTGATCTATAATATATGTGCACTGGATATATTTAATATATTAGAACTGGATAGATAATTTATGTGCACTGGATAGATAATATATGTGCACTGGATTTTTATAATATATGTGCACTGGATATATAATACCTTTGCAATGGATATATTTAATATATGTGCACTAGATATATAATATATGTGCACTGAATATTTAATATATGTGCACTGGATATATATATATATAATATATGTGCACTGGATATTTAATATAGGTGCACTGGATATATAATATATGTGCACTGGATATATAATATATGTGCACTGGATATATAATATATGTGCACTGGATATATATAATATATGTGCAATGGATATATAATATATGTGCACCGGATATATTTTTAATATATGTGCCCTGGGTATTTAATATATGTGCACTGGATATATTTAATATATGTGCACTGGATATATAATATATGTGCACTGGATAGATAAGATATGTGCACTGGATATTTATAATATATGTGCACTGGATATATAATATATGTGCAATGGATATATTTAATATATGTGCACTGGATATTTAATATATGTGCACTGGAGATATATAATATATGTGCACTGGATATATCATATATGTGCACTGGATATATTTATCATATATGTGCATTGGATATTTAATAGATGTGCACTGGATATTTAATATATGTGCAATGAATATATAATATATGTACACTGGATATATTTAATATATGTGCACTGGATATATAATATATGGGCACTGGATATTTAATATATGTGCAACGGATATATATAATATATGTGCACTGGATATATATAATATATTTGCACTGGATATATATAATATACGTGCACTGGATTTATAATATATGTGCACTGGATATATTTATAATATATGTTCACTGGATATTTAATATATGTGCACTGGATATATATAATATATGTGCACGGGATCTATAATATATGTGCACTGGATATTTAATATATGTGCAATGGATATACATAATATATGTGCACTGGATATATAATATATGTGCACTGGATATATTTTTAATATATGTGCCATAAATATTTAATATATGTGCACTGGATATTTAATATATGTGCACCGGATATATATAATATATGTGCACTGGATATATTTAATATATGTGCACTGGATATATATAATATATGTGCACTGGATATATAATATATGTGCACTGGTTATATTTTTAATATATGTGCCCTGGATATTTAATATATGTGCACCGGATATATATAATATAAGTGCACTGGATATATATAATATGTGTGCACTGGATATATAATTTATGCTTACTATATATACAATATATGTGCAGTGGATATATATAATATATGTGCACTGGATATATAATATATGTGCACTGGATATATATAATATATGTGCACTGGAAATATAATATATATGCACTGGATATATAATTTATGCTTACTATATATACAATATATGTGCAGTGGATATATATAATATATGTGCAGTGGATATATATAATATATGTGCACTGGATATATAATATATGTGCACTGGATATATATAATATATGTGCACTGGAAATATAATATATGTGCACTGGATATATATAATATGTGTGCACTGGATATATAATTTATGCTTACTATATATACAATATATGTGCAGTGGATATATATAATATATGTGCAGTGAATATATATAATATATGTGCACTGGATATATAATATATGTGCACTGGATATATGTAATATATGTGCACTGGATATATTTTATATATTTGCACTGGATATATTTAATATATGTGCACTGGATATATATAATAGATGTGCACTGGATATATAATATATGTGCACTGGATATATATAATATATGTGCAATTGATCTATAATATATGTGCACTGGATATTTTTAATATATTAGAACTGGATAGATAATTTATGTGCACTGGATAGATAATATATGTGCACTGGATTTTTATAATATATGTGCACTGGATATATAATACCTTTGCAATGGATATATTTAATATATGTGCACTAGATATATAATATATGTGCACTGAATATTTAATATATGTGCACTGGATATATATATATAATATATGTGCACTGGATATTTAATATAGGTGCACTGGATATATAATATATGTGCACTGGATATATAATATATGTGCACTGGATATATATAATATATGTGCAATGGATATATAATATATGTGCACCGGATATATTTTTAATATATGTGCCCTGGATATTTAATATATGTGCACTGGATATATTTAATATATGTGCACTGGATATATAATATATGTGCACTGGATATTTAATATATGTGCACCGGATATATATAATATATGTGCACTGGATATATATAATATATGTGCACGGGATATATAATATATGTGCACTGGATATTTAACATATGTGCACCGGATATATATAATATATGTACACTATATATATATATATATGATATATGTGCACTGGATATTTAATATATGTGCTCTTGATATATATAATATATGTGCACTGGATATATTTAATATATGTGCACTGGATATATTTATAATATATGTGCACTGGATATATATATAATATATGTGCACTGGAAATATTTATAATATATGTGCACTGGATATTTAATATATGTGCACTGGATATATTTAATATATGTGCACTGGATATATTTAATATATGTGCACTGGATATATTTAATATATGTGCACTGGATATATTTAATATATGTGCACCGGATACATATAATATATGTGCACTGGATATATATAATATGTGTGCACTATATATATAATTTATGTTCAATGTATATACAATATATGTGCACTGGATATATATATAATATATGTGCACTGGATATGTAATATATGTGCACTGGATATATATAATATATGTGCACTGGATATATAATATATGTGCACTGGATATATATAATATATGTGCACTGGATATATTTAATATATTTGCACTGGATATATTTAATATATGTGCACTGGATATATTTAATATATGTGCACTGGATATATTTATAATATATGTGCACTGGATATATATAATAAATGTGCACTGGAAATATTTATAATATATGTGCACTGGATATTTAATATATGTGCACTGGATATATTTAATATATGTGCACTGGATATATTTAATATATGTGCACTGGATATATTTAATATATGTGCACTGGATATATTTATAATATATGTGCACTGGATATATATATAATATATGTGCACTGGAAATATTTATAATATATGTGCACCGGATATTTAATATATGTGCACTGGATATATTTAATATATGTGCACTGGATATATTTAATATATGTGCACTGGATATATTTAATATATGTGCACTGGATATTTAATATATGTGCACCGGATACATATAATATATGTGCACTGGATATATATAATATGTGTGCACTATATATATAATTTATGTTCAATGTATATACAATATATGTGCACTGGATATATATAATATATGTGCACTGGATATGTAATATATGTGCACTGGATATATATAATATATGTGCACTGGATATATAATATATGTGCACTGGATATATATAATATATGTGCACTGGATATATTTAATATATTTGCACTGGATATATTTAATATATGTGCACTGGATATATAATATATGTGCACTGGATATATATTATATATGTGCACTGGATCTATAATATATGTGCACTGGATATATTTAATATATTTGAACTAGATAGATAATATATGTGCACTGGATAGATAAGATATGTGCACTGGATATTTATAATATATGTGCACTGGATATATAATATATGTGCAATGGATATATTTAATATATGTGCACTGGATATTTAATATATGTGCACTGGATATTTAATATATGTGCACTGGAGACATATAATATATGTGCACTGGATATATAATATATGTGCACTGGATATATATATCATATATGTGCATTGGATATTTAATAGATGTGCACTGGATATATTTAATATATGTTCACTGGATATATATAATATATGTGCACTGGATATATATAATACACATGCACTGGATCTATAGTATATGTGCACTGGATATTTAATATATGTGCACTGGATATATATAATATATGTGCACTGGATATATAATATTTGTGCACTGGTTATATTTTTAATATATGTGCCCTGGATATTTAATATATGTGCACTGGATATATTTAATATATGTGCACTGGATATTTAATATATGTGCACCGGATATATATAATATAAGTGCACTGGATATATATAATATGTGTGCACTGGATATATAATTTATGCTCACTATATATACAATATATGTGCAGTGGATATATATAATATATGTGCAGTGGATATATATAATATATGTGCACTGCATATATATAATATATGTGCACTGGAAATATAATATATGTGCACTGGATATATGTAATATATGTGCACTGGATATATGTAATATATTTGCACTGGATATATTTAATATATGTGCACTGGATATATATAATATATGTGCAATTGATCTATAATATATGTGCACTGGATATATTTAATATATTTGAACTGGATAGATAATTTATGTGCACTGGATAGATAATATATGTGCACTGGATATTTATAATATATGTGCACTGGATATATAATACCTTTGCAATGGATATATAATATATGTGCACTGGATATACATAATATATGTGCACTGGATATATAATATATGTGCACCGGTTATATTTTTAATATATCTGCCCTGGAAATTTAATATATGTGCACTGGATATTTAATATATGTGCACCGGATATATATAATATAAGTGCACTGGATATATATAATATGTGTGCACTGGATATATAATTTATGCTCACTATATTTACAATATATGTGCAGTGGATATATATAATATATGTGCACTGGATATATTTAATATATGTGCACTGGATATATTTAATATATGTGCACTGGATATTTAATATATGTGCACCGGATACATATAATATATGTGCACTGGAAATATATAATATGTGTGCACTATATATATAATTTATGTTCACTGTATATACAATATATGTGCACTGGATATATATAATATATGTGCACTGGATATGTAATATATGTGCACTGGATATATATAATATATGTGCACTGGATATATATAATATATGTGCACTGGATATATATAATAGATGTGCACTGGATATATAATATATGTGCACTGGATATATATAATATATGTGCACTGGATCTATAATATATGTGCACTGGATATATTTAATATATTTGAACTAGACAGATAATAAATGTGCACTGGATAGATAAGATATGTGCACTGGATGTTTATAATATATGTGCACTGGATATATAATATATGTGCAATGGATATATTTAATATATGTGCACTGGATATTTAATATATGTGCACTGGATATTTAATATATGTGCACTGGAGATATATAATATATGTGCACTGGATATATAATATATGTGCACTGGATATATTTATCATATATGTGCATTGGATATTTAATAGATGTGCACTGGATATTTAATATATGTGCACTGAATATATAATATATGTGCACTGGATATTTAATATATGTGCACTGTATATATTTAATATATGTGCACTGGATATTTAATATATGTGCACTGGATATATTTAATATATGTGCACTGGATATATTTAATATATGTGCACTGGATATTTAATATATGTGCACCGGATATATGTAATATATGTGCACTGGATATATATAATATGCGTGCACTGGGTATATAATTTATGTTCACTGTATATGCAATATATGTGCACTGGATATATATAATATATGTGCACTGGATATATAATATATGTGCACTGGATATATATAATATATGTGCACTGGATATATATAATAAATGTGCACTGGATTTATTTAATATATTTGCACTGGATATATTTAATATATGTGCACTGGATATATATAATAGATGTGCACTGGATATATAATATATGTGCACTGGATATATAATATATGTGCACTGGATATATAATATATGTGCAATGGATATATTTAATATATGTGCACTGGATATATATAATAGATGTGCACTGGATATATAATATATGTGCACTGGATATATAATATATGTGCACTGGATATTTAATATATGTGCACTGGATATATAATATATGTGCACTGGATATTTAATATATGTGCACTGGATATATTTAATATATGTGCACTGGATATATAATATATGTGCACTTGATATATTTAATATATGTGCACTGGATCTATAATATATGTGCACTGGATATATAATATATGTGCAATGGATATATTTAATATATGTGCACTGGATATTTAATATATGTGCACTGGATATATATATAATATATGTGCATTGGATATTTAATATATGTGCACTGGATATTTAATATATGTGCACTGGATATATAATATATGTGCACTGGATATTTAATATATGTGCACTGGATATATTTAATATATGTGCACTGGATATATAATATATGTGCACTGGATATATTTAATATATGTGCACTGGATATATAATATATGGGCTCTGGATATTTAATATATGTGCACCAGATATATATAAAATATGTGCACTGGATATATATAATATATGTGCACTGAATATATATAATATATGTGCACCGGATACATGTAAAATATGTGCACTGGATATATTTAATATATGTTCACTGGATATATATAATATATGTGCACTGGATATATATAATACACGTGCACTGGATCTATAGTATATGTGCACTGGATATTTAATATATGTGCACTGGATATATATAATATATGTGCACTTTATATATAATATTTGTGCACTGGTTATATTTTTAATATATGTGCCCTGGATATTTAATATATGTGCACTGGATATATTTAATATATGTGCACTGGATATTTAATATATGTGCACCGGATATATATAATATAAGTGCACTGGATATATATAATATGTGTGCACTGGATATATAATTTATGCTCACTATATATACAATATATGTGCACCGGATATATATAATATATGTGCACTGGATATATATAATATATGTGCACTGGATATATATAATATATGTGCACTGGAAATATATGTGCACTGGATATATGTAATATATGTGCACTGGATATATTTAATATATTTGCACTGGATATATAATATATGTGCACTGGATATATATAATATATGTGCAATTGATCTATAATATATGTGCACTGGATATATTTAATATATTTGAACTGGATAGATAATTTATGTGCACTGGATAGATAATATATGTGCACTGGATATTTATAATATATGTGCACTGGATATATAATACCTTTGCAATGGATATATTTAATATATGTGCACTAGATATATAATATATGTGCACTGGATATTTAATATATGTACACTGGATATATATATAATATATGTGCACTGGATATTTAATATAGGTGCACTGGATATATAATATATGTGCACTGGATATATAATATATGTGCACTGGATATATATAATATATGTGCAATGGATATATAATATATGTGCACCGGATATATTTTTAATATATGTGCCCTGGATATTTAATATATGTGCACTGGACATATTTAATATATGTGCACTGTATATATAATATATGTGCACTGGATATATTTAATATATGTGCACTGGATATTTAATATATGTGCACCGGATACATATAATATATGTGCACTGGATATATATAATATGTGTGCACTATATATATAATTTATGTTCACTGTATATACAATATTTGTGCACTGGATATATATAATATATGTGCACTGGATATGTAATATATGTGCACTGGATATATATAATATATGTGCACTGGATATATATAATATATGTGCACTGGATATATTTAATATATTTGCACTGGATATATTTAATATATGTGCACTGGATATATATAATAGATGTGCACTGGATATATAATATATGTGCACTGGATATATATAATATATGTGCACTGGATCTATAATATATGTGCACTGGATATATTTAATATATTTGAACTAGATAGATAATAAATGTGCACTGGATAGATAAGATATGTACACTGGATATTTATAATATATGTGCACTGGATATATAATATATGTGCAATGGATATATTTAATATATGTGCACTGGATATTTAATATATGTGCACTGGATATTTAATATATGTGCACTGGAGATATATAATATATGTGCACTGGATATATAATATATGTGCACTGGATATATTTATCATATATGTGCATTGGATATTTAATAGATGTGCACTGGATATTTAATATATGTGCACTGAATATATAATATATGTGCACTGGATATATTTAATATATGTGCACTGGATATATTTAATATATGTGCACTGGATATATAATATATGTGCACTGGATATATATAATATATGTGCACTGGATATATAATATATGGGCACTGGATATTTAATATATGTGCACCAGATATATATAAAATATGTGCACTGGATATATATAATATATGTGCACTGGATATATATAATATATGTGCACCGGATATATGTAAAATATGTGCACTGGATATATTTAATATATGTTCACTGGATATATATAATATATGTGCACTGGATATATATAATACACGTGCACTGGATCTATAGTATATGTGCACTGGATATTTAATATATGTGCACTGGATATATATAATATATGTGCACTGGATATATAATATTTGTGCACTGGTTATATTTTTAATATATGAGCCCTGGATATTTAATATATGTGCACTGGATATATTTAATATATGTGCACTGGATATTTAATATATGTGCACCGGATATATATAATATAAGTGCACTGGATATATATAATATGTGTGCACTGGATATATAATTTATGCTCACTATATATACAATATATGTGCAGTGGATATATATAATATATGTGCACTGGATATATATAATATATGTGCACTGGAAATATAATATATGTGCACTAGATATATGTAATATATGTGCACTGGATATATTTAATATATTTGCACTGGATATATTTAATATATGTGCACTGGATATATATAATAGATGTGCACTGGATATATAATATATGTGCACTGGATATATATAATATATGTGCAATTGATCTATAATATATGTGCACTGGATATATTTAATATATTTGAACTGGATAGATAATTTATGTGCACTGGATAGATAATATATGTGCACTGGATATTTATAATATATGTGCACTGGATATATAATACCTTTGCAATGGATATATTTAATATATGTGCACTAGATATATAATATATGTGCACTGGATATTTAATATATGTGCACTGGATATATGTATAATATATGTGCACTGGATATTTAATATAGGTGCACTGGATATATAATAAATGTGTACTGGATTTATTTAATATATTTGCACTGGATATATTTAATATATGTGCACTGGATATATATAATAAATGTGCACTGGATATATAATATATGTGCACTGGATATATAATATATGTGCACTGGATATATATAATATATGTGCACTGGATCTATAATATATGTGCACTGGAAATATTTAATATATTTGAACTGGATAGATAATATATGTGCACTGGATAGATAATATATGTGCACTGGATATATATAATATGTGTGTACTATATATATAATTTATGTTCACTGTATATACAATATATGTGCACTGGATATTTAATATATGTGCACTGGATATATATATAATATATGTGCATTGGATATTTAATATATGTGCACTGGATATTTAATATATGTGCACTGGATATATAATATATGTGCACTGGATATTTAATATATGTGCACTGGATATATTTAATATATGTGCACTGGATATATAATATATGTGCACTGGATATATTTAATATATGTGCACTGGATCTATAATATATGTGCACTGGAAATATTTAATATATTTGAACTGGATAGATAATATATGTGCACTGGATAGATAATATATGTGCACTGGATATTTATAATATATGTGCACTGGATATATAATATATGTGCAATGGATATATTTAATATATGTGCACTGGATATTTATAATATATGTGCACTGGATATATAATATATGTGCAATGGATATATTTAATATATGTGCACTGGATATTTAATATATGTGCACTGGATATATATATAATATATGTGCATTGGATATTTAATATATGTGCACTGGATATTTAATATATGTGCACTGGATATATAATATATGTGCACTGGATATTTAATATATGTGCACTGGATATATTTAATATATGTGCACTGGATATATAATATATGTGCACTGGATATATTTAATATATGTGCACTGGATATATAATATATGGGCTCTGGATATTTAATATATGTGCACCAGATATATATAAAATGTTTGCACTGGATATATATAATATATGTGCACTGGATATATATAATATATGTGCACCGGATATATGTAAAATATGTGCACTGGATATATTTAATATATGTTCACTGGATATATATAATATATGTGCACTGGATATATATAATACACGTGCACTGGATCTATAGTATATGTGCACTGGATATTTAATATATGTGCACTGGATATATATAATATATGTGCACTGGATATATAATATTTGTGCACTGGTTATATTTTTAATATATGTGCCCTGGATATTTAATATATGTGCACCGGATATATATAATATAAGTGCACTGGATATATATAATATGTGTGCACTGGATATATAATTTATGCTCACTATATATACAATATATGTGCACCGGATATATATAATATATGTGCACTGGATATATATAATATATGTGCACTGGATATATATAATATATGTGCACTGGAAATATAATAAATGTGCACTGGATATATGTAATATATGTGCACTGGATATATTTAATATATGTGCACTGGATATATATAATAGATGTGCACTGGATATATAATATATGTGCACTGGATATATATAATATATGTGCAATTGATCTATAATATATGTGCACTGGATATATTTAATATATTTGAACTGGATAGATAATTTATGTGCACTGGATAGATAATATATGTGCACTGGATATATAATACCTTTGCAATGGATATATTTAATATATGTGCACTAGATATATAATATATGTGCACTGGATATTTAATATATGTGCACTGGATATATATATAATATATGTGCACTGGATATTTAATATAGGTGCACTGGATATATAATATATGTGCACTGGATATATAATATATGTGCACTGGATATATATAATATATGTGCAAGGGATATATAATATATGTGCACCGGATATATTTTTAATATATGTGCCCTGGATATTTAATATATGTGCACTGGATATATTTAATATATGTGCAATGTATATATAATATATGTGCACTGGATATATTTAATATATGTGCACTGGATATTTAATATATGTGCACCGGATACATATAATATATGTGCACTGGATATATATAATATGTGTGCACTATATATATAATTTATGTTCACTGTATATACAATATTTGTGCACTGGATATATATAATATATGTGCACTGGATATGTAATATATGTGCACTGGATATATATAATATATGTGCACTGGATATATATAATATATGTGCACTGGATATATTTAATATATTTGCACTGGATATATTTAATATATGTGCACTGGATAAATATAATAGATGTGCACTGGATATATAATATATGTGCACTGGATATATATAATATATGTGCACTGGATCTATAATATATGTGCACTGGATATATTTAATATATTTGAACTAGATAGATAATAAATGTGCACTGGATAGATAAGATATGTGCACTGGATATTTATAATATATGTGCACTGGATATATAATATATGTGCAATGGATATATTTAATATATGTGCACTGGATATTTAATATATGTGCACTGGATATTTAATATATGTGCACTGGAGATATATAATATATGTGCACTGGATATATAATATATGTGCACTGGATATATTTATCATATATGTGCATTGGATATTTAATAGATGTGCACTGGATATTTAATATATGTGCACTGAATATATAATATATGTGCACTGGATATTTAATATATGTGCACTGGATATATTTAATATATGTGCACTGGATATATAATATATGTGCACTGGATATATATAATATATGTGCACTGGATATATAATATATGGGCACTGGATATTTAATATATGTGCACCAGATATATATAAAATATGTGCACTGGATATATATAATATATGTGCACTGGATATATATAATATATGTGCACCGGATATATGTAAAATATGTGCACTGGATATATTTAATATATGTTCACTGGATATATATAATATATGTGCACTGGATATATATAATACACGTGCACTGGATCTATAGTATATGTGCACTGGATATTTAATATATGTGCACTGGATATATATAATATATGTGCACTGGATATATAATATTTGTGCACTGGTTATATTTTTAATATATGAGCCCTGGATATTTAATATATGTGCACTGGATATATTTAATATATGTGCACTGGATATTTAATATATGTGCACCGGATATATATAATATAAGTGCACTGGATATATATAATATGTGTGCACTGGATATATAATTTATGCTCACTATATATACAATATATGTGCACTGGATATATATAATATATGTGCACTGGATATATAATTTATGTTCACTGTATATGCAATATATGTGCACCGGATATATGTAATATATGTGCACTGGATATATATAATATGCGTGCACTGGATATATAATTTATGTTCACTGTATATGCAATATATGTGCACTGGATATATATAATATATGTGCACTGGATATATAATATATGTGCACTGTATAAATTTAATATATGTGCACTGGATATATAATATATGTGCACTGGATATATTTAATATATGTGCACTGGATATATAATATATGGGCACTGGATATTTAATATATGTGCACCGGATATTTATAATATATGTGCACTGGATATATATAATATATGTGCACTGGATATATATAATATACGTGCACTGGATTTATAATATATGTGCACTGGATATATAATATATGTGCACTGGATATATTTTTAATATATGTGCCCTGGATATTTAATATATGTGCACTGGATATATTTAATATATGTGCACTGGATATTTAATATATATGCACCGGATATATATAATATATGTGCACTGGATATATTTTTAATATATGTGCCCTGGATATGTAATATATGTGCACTGGATATATTTAATATATGTGCACTTGATATATTTAATATATGTGCACTGGATATTTAATGTATGTGCACCGGATATATATAATATATGTGCACTGGATATATATAATATGTGTGCACTGGATATATAATTTATGTTTACTGTATATGCAATATATGTGCACTGGATATATATAATATATGCGCACTGGATATATAATATATGTGCACTGGATATATATAATATATGTGCACTGGATATATTTAATATATTTGCACTGGATATATTTAATATATGTGCACTGGATATATATAATAGATGTGCACTGGATATATAATAGATGTGCACTGGATATATATAATATATGTGCACTGGATCTATAATATATCTGCACTGGATATATTTAATATATTTGAACTGGATAGATAATATATGTGCACTGGATAGATAATATATGTGCAATGGATATATTTAATATATGTGCACTGGATATTTAATATAGGTGCACTGGATATAAAATATATGTGCTCTGGATATATATAATATATGTGCATTGGATATATAATATATGTGCACCGGATATATTTTAAATATATGTGCCATGGATATTTAATATATTTGCACTGGATATATTTAATATATGTGTGCACTGGATATTTAATATATGTGCACCGGATATATATAATATATGTGCACTGGATATATATAATATGTGTGCACTGGATATACAATTTATGTTCACTGGATATACAATATATGTGCACTGGATATATATAATATATGTGCACTGGATATATATTATATGTGCACTGGATATTTAATATATGTGCACTGGAGATATATAATATATGTGCACTGGATGTATATAATATATGTGCACTGGATATATTTATAATATATGTGCACTGGATATATATAATATATGTGCACTGGATATATTTATAATATATGTGCACTGGATATTTAATATATGTGCAATGGATATATATAATATATGTGCACTGGATATATAATATATGTGCAATGGATATATTTAATATATGTGCACTGGATATTTAATATATGTGCACTGGATATTTAATATATGTGCACTGGAGATATATAATATATGTGCACTGGATATATATAATATATGTGCACTGGATATATTTATAATATATCTGCACTGGATATTTAATATATGTGCACTGGATATTTAATATATGTGCACTGGATATATAATATATGTGCACTGGATATTTAATATATGTGCACTGTATATATATAATATATGTGCACTGTATATATAATGTATGTGCACTGGATATATTTAATATATGTGCACTGGATATATAATATATGAGCACTGGATATATTTAATATATGTGCACCGTATATATAATATATGTGCACTGGATATATATAATATATGTGCACTGGATATAAATATAATATATGTGCACTGGATATTTAATATATGTGCACTGGATATATTTAATATATGTGCACTGGATATATAATATATGAGCACTGGATATATTTAATATATGTGCACCGTATATATAATATATGTGCACTGGATATATATAATATATGTGCACTGGATATATATATAATATATGTGCACTGGATATTTAATATATGTGCACTGGATATATTTAATATATGTACACTGGATATATAATATATGTGCACTGGATATATTTAATATATGTGCACTGGATATATAATATATGGGCACTGGATATTTAATATATGTGCACCGGATATATATAAAATATGTGCACTGGATATATATAATATATGTGCACTGGATATATTTTTAATATATGTGCCCTGGATATTTAATATATGTGCACTGGATATATTTAATATATGTGCACTGGATATTTAATATATGTGCACCGGATATATATAATATATGTGCACTGGATATATATAATATGTGTGCACTGGATATATCATTTATGTTCACTGTATATACAATATATGTGCACTGGATATATATAATATATGTGCACTGGATATATAATATATGTGCACTGGATATATATAATATATGTGCACTGGATATATAATATATGTGCACTGGATATATATAATATATGTGCACTGGATATATTTAATATATTTGCACTGGATATATTTAATATATGTGCACTGGATATATATAATAGATGTGCACTGGATCTATAATATATGTGCACTGGATATATTTAATATATTTGAACTGGATAGATAATATATGTGCACTGGATAGATAATATATGTGCACTGGATATATTTAATATATGTGCACTGGATATATATAATATATGTGCACTGGATCTATAATATATGTGCACTGGATATATAATATATGTGCACTGGATATATAATATATGTGCACTGGATCTATAATATATGTGCACTGGATATATTTAATATATTTGCACTGGATAGATAATATATGTGCACTGGATAAATAATATATGTGCACTTGATATTTATAATATATGTCCACTGTATATATAATATATTTGTAATGTATATATTTAATATATGTGCACTGGATATATAATATATGTGCACTGGATATATAATATATGTGCACTGGATCTATAATATATGTGCACTGGATATATTTAATATATTTGCACTGGATAGATAATATATGTGCACTGGATAAATAATATATGTGCACTTGATATTTATAATATATGTCCACTGGATATATAATATATGTGTAATGTATATATTTAATATATGTGCACTGGATATATAATATATGTGCACTGGATATATAATATATGTGCACTGGATCTATAATATATGTGCACTGGATATATTTAATATATTTGCACTGGATAGATAATATATGTGCACTGGATAAATAATATATGTGCACTGGATATTTATAATATATGTCCACTGGATATATAATATATGTGTAATGTATATATTTAATATATGTGCACTGGATATATAATATATGTGCAATAGATATTTAATATATGTGCACTGGATATATATATATATATATATATATATATATATATATATATATATTATATGTGCACTGGATATTTAATATATGTGCACTTGATATATATAATATATGTGCACTGGATATATATAATATGTGTGCAATGGATATATAATATATATGTGCACTGGATATATAATATATGTGCACTGGATATTTATAATATATGTGTACTGGATATATAATATATGTGCACTGGATATTTATAATATATGTCCACTGGATATATAATATATGTGTAATGTATATATTTAATATATGTGCACTGGGTATATAATATATGTGCACTGGATATATTTAATATATGTGCAATGGATATATAATATATGTGCACTGGATATATAATATATGTTCACTGGATATATAGAATATACGTGCACTGGATATATAATATATGTGAAATATACAAAAAGAGAAAAACATGGCCCGCACATCCCAATCTTATACATTGATCTAGTAGTGCTTCTCAGCAAATTCTACAATACTGAACATGAGGTTTTTAGTATACATATTGATCATGGTGTATAAGCCCACTAGCCACTTCATGGCGACCTCTTTATAGTGGGTCCTTACTCTACTGGGTGTGGTGCCGCACAGCGACCGCCACAACCCGGAGCCACGGCCCGGAGCCCTGGGGGCTTGGTCTGGTGGCAGGGGTGTTGCCGGACCGCTGGGTCGCTCGCCCTGTGGGCGCCGTGTTACGGTTGTGGCGGTCGCTGTGCGGCACCACACCCAGTAGAGTAGGGACCCACTATAAAGAGGTCGCCGTGAAGTGGCTAGTGGGCTTATACACCTTGATCAATATGTATACTAAGAACCTCATGTTCAGTATTGTAGAATTTGCTGAGAAGCACTACTAGATCAATGTATAAGATTGGGATGTGCGGGCCATGTTTTTCTCTTTTTGTATATTTCCGGTAAGTTTCTTCCTTCACCATTTTTTTTTTGTTTTGCCTTGGTACCAGCACTCCCCCCATTTTGCCCAGGTGTTTTTAATTAGCAGGAGACTGCAAAAAGGGACCCACCTACTAGCTCTCAGTCCTCTGACTGGGGCAATATGGTAAGGTGAATTTTTGAGATCTATTCACATGGTGTGGTGTTGCGTGGCGTCTGCTGCTTCTGTGGTGCGGTGCCCATGGGGCGGCGCGGCTTGGAGCCCTGGGGGCTTGGTCTGGTGGCAGGGGTGTTGCCGGACCGCTGGGTCGCTCGCCCTGTGGGCGCCGTGTTACGGTTGTGGCGGTCGCTGTGCGGCACCACACCCAGTAGAGTAGGGACCCACTATAAAGAGGTCGCTGTGAAGTGGCTAGTGGGCTTATACACCTTGATCAATATGTATACTAAGAACCTCATGTTCAGTATTGTAGAATTTGCTGAGAAGCACTACTAGATCAATGTATAAGATTGGGATGTGCGGGCCATGTTTTTCTCTTTTTGTATATTTTATATAATATATGTGCACTGGATATATTTAGAATATATGTGCACTGGATTTATAATATATGTGCACTGGATTTATATAATATATGTGCACTGGATATATAATATATGTGCACTGGATATATATAATATATGTGCACTGGATCTATAATATATGTGCACTGGAAATATTTAATATATTTGCACTGGATATATTTAATACATGTGCACTGGATATATTTAATATATTTGCACTGGATAGATAATATATGCGCACTGGATATTTATAATATATGTGCACAGGACATACATAATATATGTGCACTGGATATATAATATATGTGCACTGGATATATAAAATATATGTGCACTGGATCTATAATATAAATGCACTGGATATATAATATATGTGCACTGGATATATATAATATATGTGCACTGGATCTATAATATATGTGCACTGGATATTCAATGTATGTGCATTGGATATATTTAATATATGTGCACTAAATATATATTTAATATATGTGCACTGGATATATTTATAATATATGTGCATTCGATATTTAATATATGTGCACTGGATATATTTAATATATGTGCACTGGATATATATACTATATGTGCTCTGGATATATAAATAATATGTGTGCACTGGATATATTTATAATATATGTGCACTGGATATTTAATGTATGTGCATTGGATATATTTAATATATGTGTACTAAATATATATTTAATATATGTGCACTGGATATATTTATAATATATGTGCATTCGATATTTAATATATGTGCACTGTATATATTTAATATATGTGCACTGGATATTTAATATATGTGCACTGGATATATTTATTATATGTGCACTGGATAAATAATATATGTGCACTGGATATTTAATATATGTGCACCAGATATCTATAACATATGTGCACTGGATATATATAATATATTAGCACTGGATATATAATTTATGTTGACTGGATATACAATATATATGCACTGGATATATATAATATATGTGCAATGGATATATTAAATGTATGTGCACTGGATCTATAATATATGTGCACTGGATATATTTAATACATGTGCACTTGATATATATATATAATATATGTGCTCTTAATATATATTATATGTGTGCACTGGATATATTTATAATATATGTGCACTGGATATTTAATATATGTGCACTGGATATATAATTAATGTTCACTGTATATACAATATATGTGCACTGGATATATATAATATATGTGCACTGGATATATAATATATGTGCACTGGATATATTTAATATATTTGAACTGGATAGATAATATATGTGCACTGGATAGATAATATATGTGCACACGATATTTATAATATATGTGCACTGGATATATAATATATGTGCAATGGATATATTTAATATATGTGCACTGGATAAATATATAATAGATGTGCACTTTATATATATAATATATGTACACTGGATATATATAATATATGTGCACTGGATATATAATAGATGTGCACTGGATATATTTAATATATTTGAACTGGATAGATAATATATGTGCACTGGATAGATAATATATGTGCACAGGATATTTATAATATATGTGCACTGGATATATAATATATGTGCAATGGATATATTTAATATATGTGCACTGGATATATAATATATTTGCACTGGATATTTAATATATGTGCACTGGATATATATATATAATATATGTGCACTGGATATTTAATATATGTGCACTGGATATATAATATATGTGCACTGGATATATAATATATGTGCACTGGATATACATAATATATGTGCACTGGATATATAATATATGTGCACCGGTTATATTTTTAATATATGTGCCCTGGATATTTAAAATATGTGCACTGGATATTTAATATATGTGCACTGGATATATATATATAATATATGTGCACTGGACATTTAATATATGTGCACTGGATATATAATATATGTGCACTGGATATATAATATATGTGCACTGGATATACATAATATATGTGCACTGGATATATAATATATGTGCACCGGTTATATTTTTAATATATGTGCCCTGGATATTTAAAATATGTGCACTGTATATTTAATATATGTGCACCGGATATATATAATATAAGTGCACTGGATATATATAATATGTGTGCACTGGATATATAATTTATGCTCACTATATATACAATATATGTGCAGTGGATATATATAATATATGTGCACTGGATATATTTAATATATGTGCACTGGATATATTTAATATATGTGCACTGGATATTTAATATATGTGCACCGGATACATATAATATATGTGCACTGGATATATATAATATGTGTGCACTATATATATAATTTATGTTCACTGTATATACAATATATGTGCACTGGATATATATAATATATGTGCACTGGATATGTAATATATGTGCACTGGATATATATATATATATATAATATATGTGCACTGGATATATAATATAAGTGCACTGGATATATATAATATATGTGCACTGGATATATTTAATATATTTGCACTGGATATATTTAATATATGTGCACTGGATATATATAATAGATGTGCACTGGATATGTAATATATGTGCACTGGATATATATAATATATGTGCACTGGATCTATAATATATGTGCACTGGATATATTTAATATATTTGAACTAGATAGATAATAAATGTGCACTGGATAGATAAGATATGTGCACTGGATATTTATAATATATGTGCACTGGATATATAATATATGTGCAATGGATATATTTAATATATGTGCACTGGATATTTAATATATGTGCACTGGATATTTAATATATGTGCACTGGAGATATATAATATATGTGCACTGTATATATAATGTATGTGCACTGGATATATTTAATATATGTGCACTGGATATATAATATATGAGCACTGGATATATTTAATATATGTGCACCGTATATATAATATATGTGCACTGGATATATATAATATATGTGCACTGGATATAAATATAATATATGTGCACTGGATATTTAATATATGTGCACTGGATATATTTAATATATGTGCACTGGATATATAATATATGAGCACTGGATATATTTAATATATGTGCACCGTATATATAATATATGTGCACTGGATATATATAATATATGTGCACTGGATATATATATAATATATGTGCACTGGATATTTAATATATGTGCACTGGATATATTTAATATATGTACACTGGATATATAATATATGTGCACTGGATATATTTAATATATGTGCACTGGATATATAATATATGGGCACTGGATATTTAATATATGTGCACCGGATATATATAAAATATGTGCACTGGATATATATAATATATGTGCACTGGATATATTTTTAATATATGTGCCCTGGATATTTAATATATGTGCACTGGATATATTTAATATATGTGCACTGGATATTTAATATATGTGCACCGGATATATATAATATATGTGCACTGGATATATATAATATGTGTGCACTGGATATATCATTTATGTTCACTGTATATACAATATATGTGCACTGGATATATATAATATATGTGCACTGGATATATAATATATGTGCACTGGATATATATAATATATGTGCACTGGATATATAATATATGTGCACTGGATATATATAATATATGTGCACTGGATATATTTAATATATTTGCACTGGATATATTTAATATATGTGCACTGGATATATATAATAGATGTGCACTGGATCTATAATATATGTGCACTGGATATATTTAATATATTTGAACTGGATAGATAATATATGTGCACTGGATAGATAATATATGTGCACTGGATATTTATAATATATGTGCGCTGGATATATAATATATGTGCAATGGATATATTTAATATATGTGCACTGGATATATATAATATATGTGCACTGGATCTATAATATATGTGCACTGGATATATAATATATGTGCACTGGATATATAATATATGTGCACTGGATCTATAATATATGTGCACTGGATATATTTAATATATTTGCACTGGATAGATAATATATGTGCACTGGATAAATAATATATGTGCACTTGATATTTATAATATATGTCCACTGGATATATAATATATTTGTAATGTATATATTTAATATATGTGCACTGGATATATAATATATGTGCACTGGATATATAATATATGTGCACTGGATCTATAATATATGTGCACTGGATATATTTAATATATTTGCACTGGATAGATAATATATGTGCACTGGATAAATAATATATGTGCACTTGATATTTATAATATATGTCCACTGGATATATAATATATGTGTAATGTATATATTTAATATATGTGCACTGGATATATAATATATGTGCACTGGATATATAATATATGTGCACTGGATCTATAATATATGTGCACTGGATATATTTAATATATTTGCACTGGATAGATAATATATGTGCACTGGATAAATAATATATGTGCACTGGATATTTATAATATATGTCCACTGGATATATAATATATGTGTAATGTATATATTTAATATATGTGCACTGGATATATAATATATGTGCAATAGATATTTAATATATGTGCACTGGATATAGATATATATATATATATATATATATATATTATATGTGCACTGGATATTTAATATATGTGCACTTGATATATATAATATATGTGCACTGGATATATATAATATGTGTGCAATGGATATATAATATATATGTGCACTGGATATATAATATATGTGCACTGGATATTTATAATATATGTGTACTGGATATATAATATATGTGCACTGGATATTTATAATATATGTCCACTGGATATATAATATATGTGTAATGTATATATTTAATATATGTGCACTGGATATATAATATATGTGCACTGGATATATTTAATATATGTGCAATGGATATATAATATATGTGCACTGGATATATAATATATGTTCACTGGATATATAGAATATACGTGCACTGGATATATAATATATGTGAAATATACAAAAAGAGAAAAACATGGCCCGCACATCCCAATCTTATACATTGATCTAGTAGTGCTTCTCAGCAAATTCTACAATACTGAACATGAGGTTTTTAGTATACATATTGATCATGGTGTATAAGCCCACTAGCCACTTCATGGCGACCTCTTTATAGTGGGTCCTTACTCTACTGGGTGTGGTGCCGCACAGCGACCGCCACAACCCGGAGCCACGGCCCGGAGCCCTGGGGGCTTGGTCTGGTGGCAGGGGTGTTGCCGGACCGCTGGGTCGCTCGCCCTGTGGGCGCCGTGTTACGGTTGTGGCGGTCGCTGTGCGGCACCACACCCAGTAGAGTAGGGACCCACTATAAAGAGGTCGCCGTGAAGTGGCTAGTGGGCTTATACACCTTGATCAATATGTATACTAAGAACCTCATGTTCAGTATTGTAGAATTTGCTGAGAAGCACTACTAGATCAATGTATAAGATTGGGATGTGCGGGCCATGTTTTTCTCTTTTTGTATATTTCCGGTAAGTTTCTTCCTTCACCATTTTTTTTTTGTTTTGCCTTGGTACCAGCACTCCCCCCATTTTGCCCAGGTGTTTTTAATTAGCAGGAGACTGCAAAAAGGGACCCACCTACTAGCTCTCAGTCCTCTGACTGGGGCAATATGGTAAGGTGAATTTTTGAGATCTATTCACATGGTGTGGTGTTGCGTGGCGTCTGCTGCTTCTGTGGTGCGGTGCCCATGGGGCGGCGCGGCCCGGAGCCCTGGGGGCTTGGTCTGGTGGCAGGGGTGTTGCCGGACCGCTGGGTCGCTCGCCCTGTGGGCGCCGTGTTACGGTTGTGGCGGTCGCTGTGCGGCACCACACCCAGTAGAGTAGGGACCCACTATAAAGAGGTCGCTGTGAAGTGGCTAGTGGGCTTATACACCTTGATCAATATGTATACTAAGAACCTCATGTTCAGTATTGTAGAATTTGCTGAGAAGCACTACTAGATCAATGTATAAGATTGGGATGTGCGGGCCATGTTTTTCTCTTTTTGTATATTTTATATAATATATGTGCACTGGATATATTTAGAATATATGTGCACTGGATTTATAATATATGTGCACTGGATTTATATAATATATGTGCACTGGATATATAATATATGTGCACTGGATATATATAATATATGTGCACTGGATCTATAATATATGTGCACTGGAAATATTTAATATATTTGCACTGGATATATTTAATACATGTGCACTGGATATATTTAATATATTTGCACTGGATAGATAATATATGCGCACTGGATATTTATAATATATGTGCACAGGACATACATAATATATGTGCACTGGATATATAATATATGTGCACTGGATATATAAAATATATGTGCACTGGATCTATAATATAAATGCACTGGATATATAATATATGTGCACTGGATATATATAATATATGTGCACTGGATCTATAATATATGTGCACTGGATATTCAATGTATGTGCATTGGATATATTTAATATATGTGCACTAAATATATATTTAATATATGTGCACTGGATATATTTATAATATATGTGCATTCGATATTTAATATATGTGCACTGGATATATTTAATATATGTGCACTGGATATATATACTATATGTGCTCTGGATATATAAATAATATGTGTGCACTGGATATATTTATAATATATGTGCACTGGATATTTAATGTATGTGCATTGGATATATTTAATATATGTGTACTAAATATATATTTAATATATGTGCACTGGATATATTTATAATATATGTGCATTCGATATTTAATATATGTGCACTGTATATATTTAATATATGTGCACTGGATATTTAATATATGTGCACTGGATATATTTATTATATGTGCACTGGATAAATAATATATGTGCACTGGATATTTAATATATGTGCACCAGATATCTATAACATATGTGCACTGGATATATATAATATATTAGCACTGGATATATAATTTATGTTGACTGGATATACAATATATATGCACTGGATATATATAATATATGTGCAATGGATATATTAAATGTATGTGCACTGGATCTATAATATATGTGCACTGGATATATTTAATACATGTGCACTTGATATATATATATAATATATGTGCTCTTAATATATATTATATGTGTGCACTGGATATATTTATAATATATGTGCACTGGATATTTAATATATGTGCACTGGATATATAATTAATGTTCACTGTATATACAATATATGTGCACTGGATATATATAATATATGTGCACTGGATATATAATATATGTGCACTGGATATATTTAATATATTTGAACTGGATAGATAATATATGTGCACTGGATAGATAATATATGTGCACACGATATTTATAATATATGTGCACTGGATATATAATATATGTGCAATGGATATATTTAATATATGTGCACTGGATAAATATATAATAGATGTGCACTTTATATATATAATATATGTGCACTGGATATATTTAGAATATATGTGCACTGGATTTATAATATATGTGCACTGGATTTATATAATATATGTGCACTGGATATATAATATATGTGCACTGGATATATATAATATATGTGCACTGGATCTATAATATATGTGCACTGGAAATATTTAATATATTTGCACTGGATATATTTAATACATGTGCACTGGATATATTTAATATATTTGCACTGGATAGATAATATATGCGCACTGGATATTTATAATATATGTGCACAGGACATACATAATATATGTGCACTGGATATATAATATATGTGCACTGGATATATAAAATATATGTGCACTGGATCTATAATATAAATGCACTGGATATATAATATATGTGCACTGGATATATATAATATATGTGCACTGGATCTATAATATATGTGCACTGGATATTCAATGTATGTGCATTGGATATATTTAATATATGTGCACTAAATATATATTTAATATATGTGCACTGGATATATTTATAATATATGTGCATTCGATATTTAATATATGTGCACTGGATATATTTAATATATGTGCACTGGATATATATACTATATGTGCTCTGGATATATAAATAATATGTGTGCACTGGATATATTTATAATATATGTGCACTGGATATTTAATGTATGTGCATTGGATATATTTAATATATGTGTACTAAATATATATTTAATATATGTGCACTGGATATATTTATAATATATGTGCATTCGATATTTAATATATGTGCACTGTATATATTTACTATATGTGCACTGGATATTTAATATATGTGCACTGGATATATTTATTATATGTGCACTGGATAAATAATATATGTGCACTGGATATTTAATATATGTGCACCAGATATCTATAACATATGTGCACTGGATATATATAATATATTAGCACTGGATATATAATTTATGTTGACTAGATATACAATATATATGCACTGGATATATATAATATATGTGCAATGGATATATTAAATGTATGTGCACTGGATCTATAATATATGTGCACTGGATATATTTAATACATGTGCACTTGATATATATATATAATATATGTGCTCTTAATATATATTATATGTGTGCACTGGATATATTTATAATATATGTGCACTGGATATTTAATATATGTGCACTGGATATATAATTAATGTTCACTGTATATACAATATATGTGCACTGGATATATATAATATATGTGCACTGGATATATAATATATGTGCACTGGATATATTTAATATATTTGAACTGGATAGATAATATATGTGCACTGGATAGATAATATATGTGCACACGATATTTATAATATATGTGCACTGGATATATAATATATGTGCAATGGATATATTTAATATATGTGCACTGGATAAATATATAATAGATGTGCACTTTATATATATAATATATGTACACTGGATATATATAATATATGTGCACTGGATATATAATAGATGTGCACTGGATATATTTAATATATTTGAACTGGATAGATAATATATGTGCACTGGATAGATAATATATGTGCACAGGATATTTATAATATATGTGCACTGGATATATAATATATGTGCAATGGATATATTTAATATATGTGCACTGGATATATAATATATTTGCACTGGATATTTAATATATGTGCACTGGATATATATATATAATATATGTGCACTGGATATTTAATATATGTGCACTGGATATATAATATATGTGCACTGGATATATAATATATGTGCACTGGATATACATAATATATGTGCACTGGATATATAATATATGTGCACCGGTTATATTTTTAATATATGTGCCCTGGATATTTAAAATATGTGCACTGGATATTTAATATATGTGCACTGGATATATATATATAATATATGTGCACTGGATATTTAATATATGTGCACTGGATATATAATATATGTGCACTGGATATATAATATATGTGCACTGGATATACATAATATATGTGCACTGGATATATAATATATGTGCACCGGTTATATTTTTAATATATGTGCCCTGGATATTTAAAATATGTGCACTGTATATTTAATATATGTGCACCGGATATATATAATATAAGTGCACTGGATATATATAATATGTGTGCACTGGATATATAATTTATGCTCACTATATATACAATATATGTGCAGTGGATATATATAATATATGTGCACTGGATATATTTAATATATGTGCACTGGATATATTTAATATATGTGCACTGGATATTTAATATATGTGCACCGGATACATATAATATATGTGCACTGGATATATATAATATGTGTGCACTATATATATAATTTATGTTCACTGTATATACAATATATGTGCACTGGATATATATAATATATGTGCACTGGATATGTAATATATGTGCACTGGATATATATATATATATAATATATGTGCACTGGATATATAATATAAGTGCACTGGATATATATAATATATGTGCACTGGATATATTTAATATATTTGCACTGGATATATTTAATATATGTGCACTGGATATATATAATAGATGTGCACTGGATATGTAATATATGTGCACTGGATATATATAATATATGTGCACTGGATCTATAATATATGTGCACTGGATATATTTAATATATTTGAACTAGATAGATAATAAATGTGCACTGGATAGATAAGATATGTGCACTGGATATTTATAATATATGTGCACTGGATATATAATATATGTGCAATGGATATATTTAATATATGTGCACTGGATATTTAATATATGTGCACTGGATATTTAATATATGTGCACTGGATATTTAATATATGTGCACTGGAGATATATAATATATGTGCACTGGATATATAATATATGTGCACCGGATATATTTATCATATATGTGCATTGGATATTTAATAGATGTGCACTGGATATTTAATATATGTGCACTGAATATATAATATATGTGCACTGGATATTTAATATATGTGCACTGTATATATTTAATATATGTGCACTGGATATTTAATATATGTGCACTGGATATATTTAATATATGTGCACTGGATATATTTAATATATGTGCACTGGATATTTAATATATGTGCACCGGATATATGTAATATATGTGCACTGGATATATATAATATGCGTGCACTGGATATATAATTTATGTTCACTGTATATGCAATATATGTGCACTGGATATATAATATATGTGCAATGGATATATTTAATATATGTGCACTGGATATATAATATATTTGCACTGGATATTTAATATATGTGCACTGGATATATATATATAATATATGTGCACTGGATATTTAATATATGTGCACTGGATATATAATATATGTGCACTGGATATATAATATATGTGCACTGGATATACATAATATATGTGCACTGGATATATAATATATGTGCACCAGTTATATTTTTAATATATGTGCCCTGGAAATTTAATATATGTGCACTGGATATTTAATATATGTGCACCAGATATATATAATATAAGTGCACTGGATATATATAATATGTGTGCACTGGATATATAATTTATGCTCACTATATATACAATATATGTGCAGTGAATATATATAATATATGTGCACTGGATATATTTAATATATGTGCACTGGATATATTTAATATATGTGCACTGGATATTTAATATATGTGCACCGGATACATATAATATATGTGCACTGGAAATATATAATATGTGTGCACTATATATATAATTTATGTTCACTGTATATACAATATATGTGCACTGGATATATATAATATATGTGCACTGGATATGTAATATATGTGCACTGGATATATATAATATATGTGCACTGGATATATATAATATATGTGCACTGGATATATTTAATATATTTGCACTGGATATATTTAATATATGTGCACTGGATATATATAATAGATGTGCACTGGATATATAATATATGTGCACTGGATATATATAATATATGTGCACTGGATCTATAATATATGTGCACTGGATCTATAATATATGTGCACTGGATATATTTAATATATTTGAACTAGATAGATAATAAATGTGCACTGGATAGATAAGATATGTGCACTGGATATTTATAATATATGTGCACTGGATATATAATATATGTGCAATGGATATATTTAATATATGTGCACTGGATATTTAATATATGTGCACTGGATATTTAATATATGTGCACTGGATATTTAATATATGTGCACTGGAGATATATAATATATGTGCACTGGATATATAATATATGTGCACTGGATATATTTATCATATATGTGCATTGGATATTTAATAGATGTGCACTGGATATTTAATATATGTGCACTGAATATATAATATATGTGCACTGGATATTTAATATATGTGCACTGTATATATTTAATATATGTGCACTGGATATTTAATATATGTGCACTGGATATATTTAATATATATGCACTGGATATATTTAATATATGTGCACTGAATATATAATATATGTGCACTGGATATTTAATATATGTGCACTGTATATATTTAATATATGTGCACTGGATATTTAATATATGTGCACTGGATATATTTAATATATATGCACTGGATATATTTAATATATGTGCACTGGATATATTTAATATATGTGCACCGGATATATGTAATATATGTGCACTGGATATATATAATATGCGTGCACTGGATATATAATTTATGTTCACTGTATATGCAATATATGTGCACTGGATATATATAATATATGTGCACTGGATATATAATATATGTGCACTGGATATATATAATATATGTGCACTGGATATATAATATATGTGCACTGGATATATATAATATATGTGCACTGGATATATAATATATGTGCACTGGATATATATAATATATGTGCACTGGATTTATTTAATATATTTGCACTGGATATATTTAATATATGTGCACTGGATATATATAATAGATGTGCACTGGATATATAATATATGTGCACTGGATATATATAATATATGTGCACTGGATCTATAATATATGTGCACTGGAAATATTTAATATATTTGAACTGGATAGATAATATATGTGCACTGGATAGATAATATATGTGCACTGGATATTTATAATATATGTGCACTGGATATATAATATATGTGCAATGGATATATTTAATATATGTGCACTGGATATTTAATATATGTGCACTGGATATATATATAATATATGTGCATTGGATATTTAATATATGTGCACTGGATATTTAATATATGTGCACTGGATATATAGTATATGTGCACTGGATATTTAATATATGTGCACTGGATATATTTAATATATGTGCACTGGATATATAATATATGTGCACTGGATATATTTAATATATGTGCACTGGATATATAATATATGGGCTCTGGATATTTAATACATGTGCACCAGATATATATAAAATATGTGCACTGGATATATATAATATATGTGCACTGGATATATATAATATATGTGCACCGGATATATGTAAAATATGTACACTGGATATATTTAATATATGTTCACTGGATATATATAATATATGTGCACTGGATATATATAATACACGTGCACTGGATCTATAGTATATGTGCACTGGATATTTAATATATGTGCACTGGATATATATAATATATGTGCACTGGATATATAATATTTGTGCACTGGTTATATTTTTAATATATGTGCCCTGGATATTTAATATATGTGCACTGGATATATTTAATATATGTGCACTGGATATTTAATATATGTGCACCGGATATATATAATATAAGTGCACTTGATATATATAATATGTGTGCACTGGATATATAATTTATGCTCACTATATATATAATATATGTGCACTGGATATATATAATATATGTGCACTGGATATATATAATATATGTGCACTGGATATATATAATATATGTGCACTGGATATATATAATATATGTGCACTGGATATATATAATATATGTGCACTGGATATATATAATATATGTGCACTGGATATATGTAATATATGTGCACTGGATATATATAATATATGTGCACTGGATATATATAATATATGTGCACTGGATATATGTAATATATTTGCACTGGATATATTTAATATATGTGCACTGGATATATATAATAGATGTGCACTGGATATATATAATATATGTGCACTGGATATATATAATATATGTGCAATTGATCTATAATATATGTGCACTGGATATATTTAATATATTTGAACTGGATAGATAATTTATGTGCACTGGATAGATAATATATGTGCACTGGATATTTATAATATATGTGCACTGGATATATAATACCTCTGCAATGGATATATTTAATATATGTGCACTAGATATATAATATATGTGCACTGGATATTTAATATATGTGCACTGGATATATATATAATATATGTGCACTGGATATTTAATATAGGTGCACTGGATATATAATATATGTGCACTGAATATATAATATATGTGCACTGGATATATATAATATATGTGCAATGGATATATAATATATGTGCACCGGATATATTTTTAATATATGTGCCCTGGATATTTAATATATGTGCACTGGATATATTTAATATATGTGCACTGTATATATAATATATGTGCACTGGATATATTTAATATATGTGCACTGGATATTTAATATATGGATATCCAGTGCTATATATCCACTGGATATATTTATAATATATGTGCATTCGATATTTAATATATGTGCACTGGATATATTTAATATATGTGCACTGGATATATATACTATATGTGCTCTGGATATATAAATAATATGTGTGCACTGGATATATTTATAATATATGTGCACTGGATATTTAATATATGTGCACTGTATATATTTAATATATGTGCACTGGATATTTAATATATGTGCACTGGATATATTTAATATATGTGCACTGGATAAATAATATATGTGCACTGGATATTTAATATATGTGCATCGGATATCTATAACATATGTGCACTGGATATATATAATATATTAGCACTGGATATATAATTTATGTTTACTGGATATACAATATATATGCACTGGATATATATAATATATGTGCAATGGATATATTAAATGTATGTGCACTGGATCTATAATATATGTGCACTGGATATATTTAATACATGTGCACTGGATATATATAATATTTGTGATCTTAATATATATTATATGTGTGCACTGGATATATTTATAATATATGTGCACTGGATATTTAATATATGTGCACTGGATATATAATTAATGTTCACTGTATATACAATATATGTGCACTGGATATATATAAAATATGTGCACTGGATATATAATATATGTGCACTGGATATATTTAATATATTTGAACTGGATAGATAATATATGTGCACTGGATAGATAATATATGTGCACACGATATTTATAATATATGTGCACTGGATATATAATATATGTGCAATGGATATATTTAATATATGTGCACTGGATAAATATATAATAGATGTGCACTTTATATATATAATATATGTGCACTGGATATATATAATATATGTGCACTGGATATATAATAGATGTGCACTGGATATATTTAATATATTTGAACTGGATAGATAATATATGTGCACTGGATAGATAATATATGTGCACAGGATATTTATAATATATGTGCACTGGATATATAATATATGTGCAATGGATATATTTAATATATGTGCACTGGATATATAATATATTTGCACTGGATATTTAATATATGTGCACTGGATATATATATATAATATATGTGCACTGGATATTTAATATATGTGCACTGGATATATAATATATGTGCACTGGATATATAATATATGTACACTGGATATACATAATATATGTGCACTGGATATATAATATATGTGCACCGGTTATATTTTTAATATATGTGCCCTGGATATTTAAAATATGTGCACTGGATATTTAATATATGTGCACCGGATATATATAATATAAGTGCACTGGATATATATAATATGTGTGCACTGGATATATAATTTATGCTCACTATATATACAATATATATGCAGTGGATATATATAATATATGTGCACTGGATATATTTAATATATGTGCACTGGATATATTTAATATATGTGCACTGGATATTTAATATATGTGCACCGGATACATATAATATATGTGCACTGGATATATATAATATGTGTGCACTATATATATAATTTATGTTCACTGTATATACAATATATGTGCACTGGATATATATAATATATGTGCACTGGATATGTAATATATGTGCACTGGATATATATATATAATATATGTGCACTGGATATATAATATAAGTGCACTGGATATATATAATATATGTGCACTGGATATATTTAATATATTTGCACTGGAAATATTTAATATATGTGCACTGGATATATATAATAGATGTGCACTGGATATATAATATATGTGCACTGGATATATATAATATATGTGCACTGGATCTATAATATATGTGCACTGGATATATTTAAAATATTTGAACTAGATAGATAATAAATGTGCACTGGATAGATAAGATATGTGCACTGGATCTATAATATATGTGCACTGGATATATTTAAAATATTTGAACTAGATAGATAATAAATGTGCACTGGATAGATAAGATATGTGCACTGGATATTTATAATATATGTGCACTGGATATATAATATATGTGCAATGGATATATTTAATATATGTGCACTGGATATATATAATATATGTGCACTGGATATATATAATATATGTGCACTGGATATGTAATATATGTGCACTGGATATATATATATATAATATATGTGCACTGGATATATAATATAAGTGCACTGGATATATATAATATATGTGCACTGGATATATTTAATATATTTGCACTGGAAATATTTAATATATGTGCACTGGATATATATAATAGATGTGCACTGGATATATAATATATGTGCACTGGATATATATAATATATGTGCACTGGATCTATAATATATGTGCACAGGATATATTTAATATATTTGAACTAGATAGATAATAAATGTGCACTGGATATTTATAATATATGTGCACTGGATATATAATATATGTGCAATGGATATATTTAATATATGTGCACTGGATATTTAATATATGTGCACTGGATATTTAATATATGTGCACTGGATATTTAATATATGTGCACTGGAGATATATAATATATGTGCACTGGATATATAATATATGTGCACCGGATATATTTATCATATATATGCATTGGATATTTAATAGATGTGCACTGGATATTTAATATATGTGCACTGAATATATAATATATGTGCACTGGATATTTAATAAATGTGCACTGTATATATTTAATATATGTGCACTGGATATTTAATATATGTGCACTGGATATATTTAATATATGTGCACTGGATATATTTAATATATGTGCACTGGATATTTAATATATGTGCACCGGATATATGTAATATATGTGCACTGGATATATATAATATGCGTGCACTGGATATATAATTTATGTTCACTGTATATGCAATATATGTGCACTGGATATATAATATATGTGCAATGGATATATTTAATATATGTGCACTGGATATATAATATATTTGCTTTGGATATTTAATATATGTGCACTGGATATATATATATAATATATGTGCACTGGATATTTAATATATGTGCACCGGATATATATAATATAAGTGCACTGGATATATATAATATGTGTGCACTGGATATATAATTTATGCTCACTATATATACAATATATATGCAGTGGATATATATAATATATGTGCACTGGATATATTTAATATATGTGCACTGGATATATTTAATATATGTGCACTGGATATTTAATATATGTGCACCGGATACATATAATATATGTGCACTGGATATATATAATATGTGTGCACTATATATATAATTTATGTTCACTGTACATACAATATATGTGCACTGGATATATATAATATATGTGCACTGGATATATTTAATATATTTGCACTGGAAATATTTAATATATGTGCACTGGATATATATAATAGATGTGCACTGGATATATAATATGTGTGCACTGGATATATATAATATATGTGCACTGGATCTATAATATATGTGCACAGGATATATTTAATATATTTGAACTAGATAGATAATAAATGTGCACTGGATAGATAAGATATGTGCACTGGATATTTATAATATATGTGCACTGGATATATAATATATGTGCAATGGATATATTTAATATATGTGCACTGGATATTTAATATATGTGCACTGGATATTTAATATATGTGCACTGGATATTTAATATATGTGCACTGGAGATATATAATATATGTGCACTGGATATATAATATATGTGCACCGGATATATTTATCATATATGTGCATTGGATATTTAATAGATGTGCACTGGATATTTAATATATGTGCACTGAATATATAATATATGTGCACTGGATATTTAATATATGTGCACTGTATATATTTAATATATGTGCACTGGATATTTAATATATGTGCACTGGATATATTTAATATATGTGCACTGGATATATTTAATATATGTCCACTGGATATTTAATATATGTGCACCGGATATATGTAATATATGTGCACTGGATATATATAATATGCGTGCACTGGATATATAATTTATGTTCACTGTATATGCAATATATGTGCACTGGATATATAATATATGTGCAATGGATATATTTAATATATGTGCACTGGATATATAATATATTTGCTTTGGATATTTAATATATGTGCACTGGATATATATATATATAATATATGTGCACTGGATATTTAATATATGTGCACTGGATATATAATATTTGTGCACTGGATATATAATATATGTGCACTGGATATACATAATATATGTGCACAGGATATATAATATATGTGCACCGGTTATATTTTTAATATATGTGCCCTGGAAATTTAATATATGTGCACTGGATATTTAATATATGTGCACCAGATATATATAATATAAGTGCACTGGATATATATAATATGTGTGCACTGGATATATAATTTATGCTCACTATATATACAATATATGTGCAGTGAATATATATAATATATGTGCACTGGATATATTTAATATATGTGCACTGGATATATTTAATATATGTGCACTGGATATTTAATATATGTGCACCAGATACATATAATATATGTGCACTGGAAATATATAATATGTGTGCACTATATATATAATTTATGTTCACTGTATATACAATATATGTGCACTGGATATATATAATATATGTGCACTGGATATGTAATATATGTGCACTGGATATATATAATATATGTGCACTGGATATATATAATATATGTGCACTGGATATATTTAATATATTTGCACTGGATATATTTAATATATGTGCACTGGATATATATAATAGATGTGCAATGGATATATAATATATGTGCACTGGATATATATAATATATGTGCACTGGATCTATAATATATGTGCACTGGATATATTTAATATATTTGAACTAGATAGATAATAAATGTGCACTGGATAGATAAGATATGTGCACTGGATATTTATAATATATGTGCACTGGATATATAATATATGTGCAATGGATATATTTAATATATGTGCACTGGATATTTAATATATGTGCACTGGATATTTAATATATGTGCACTGGAGATATATAATATATGTGCACTGGATATATAATATATGTGCACTGGATATATTTATTATATATGTGCATTGGATATTTAATAGATGTGCACTGGATATTTAATATATGTGCACTGAATATATAATATATGTGCACTGGCTATTTAATATATGTGCACTGTATATATTTAATATATGTGCACTGGATATTTAATATATGTGCACTGGATATATTTAATATATATGCACTGGATATATTTAATATATGTGCACTGGATATTTAATATATGTGCACCGGATATATGTAATATATGTGCACTGGATATATATAATATGCGTGCACTGGATATATAATTTATGTTCACTGTATATGCAATATATGTGCACTGGATATATATAATATATGTGCACTGGATATATAATATATGTGCACTGGATATATATAATATATGTGCACTGGATATATAATATATGTGCACTGGATATATATAATATATGTGCACTGGATTTATTTAATATACTTGCACTGGATATATTTAATATATGTGCACTGGATATATATAATATATGTGCACTGGATATATATAATATATGTGCACTGGATCTATAATATATGTGCACTGGAAATATTTAATATATTTGAACTGGATAGATAATATATGTGCACTGGATAGATAATATATGTGCACTGGATATTTATAATATATGTGCACTGGATATATAATATATGTGCAATGGATATATTTAATATATGTGCACTGGATATTTAATATATGTGCACTGGATATATATATAATATATGTGCATTGGATATTTAATATATGTGCACTGGATATTTGATATATGTGCACTGGATATATAATATATGTGCACTGGATATTTAATATATGTGCACTGGATATATTTAATATATGTGCACTGGATATATAATATATGTGCACTGGATATATTTAATATATGTGCACTGGATATATAATATATGGGCTCTGGATATTTAATACATGTGCACCAGATATATATAAAATATGTGCACTGGATATATATAATATATGTGCACTGGATATATATAATATATGTGAACCGGATATATGTAAAATATGTGCACTGGATATATTTAATATATGTTTACTGGATATATATAATATATGTGCACTGGATATATATAATACACGTGCACTGGATCTATAGTATATGTGCACTGGATCTATAGTATATGTGCACTGGATATATATAATATATGTGCACTGGATATATAATATTTGTGCACTGGTTATATTTTTAATATATGTGCCCTGGATATTTAATATATGTGCACTGGATATATTTAATATATGTGCACTGGATATTTAATATATGTGCACCGGATATATATAATATAAGTGCACTGGATATATATAATATGTGTGCACTGGATATATAATTTATGCTCACTATATATACAATATATGTGCAGTGGATATATATAATATATGTGCACTGGATATATATAATATATGTGCACTGGATATATATAATATATGTGCACTGGATATATATAATATATGTGCACTGGATATATGTAATATATGTGCACTGGATATATGTAATATATTTGCACTGGATATATTTAATATATGTGCACTGGATATATATAATAGATGTGCACTGGATATATAATATATGTGCACTGGATATATATAATATATGTGCAATTGATCTATAATATATGTGCACTGGATATATTTAATATATTTGAACTGGATAGATAATTTATGTGCACTGGATAGATAATATATGTGCACTGGATATTTATAATATATGTGCACTGGATATATAATACCTTTGCAATGGATATATTTAATATATGTGCACTAGATATTTAATATATGTGCACTGGATATATATATAATATATGTGCACTGGATATTTAATATAGGTGCACTGGATATATAATATATGTGCACTGGATATATAATATATGTGCACTGGATATATATAATATATGTGCAATGGATATATAATATATGTGCACCGGATATATTTTTAATATATGTGCCCTGGATATTTAATATATGTGCACTGGATATATTTAATATATGTGCACTGTATATATAATATATGTGCACTGGATATATTTAATATATGTGCACTGGATATTTAATATATGTGCACCGGATACATATAATATATGTGCACTGGATATATATAATATGTGTGCACTATATATATAATTTATGTTCACTGTATATACAATATATGTGCACTGGATATATGTAATATATGTGCACTGGATATGTAATATATGTGCACTGGATATATATAATATATGTGCACTGGATATATAATATAAGTGCACTGGATATATATAATATATGTGCACTGGATATATTTAATATATTTGCACTGGAAATATTTAATATATGTGCACTGGATATATATAATAGATGTGCACTGGATATATAATATATGTGCACTGGATATATATAATATATGTGCACTGGATCTATAATATATGTGCACTGGATATATTTAAAATATTTGAACTAGATAGATAATAAATGTGCACTGGATAGATAAGATATGTGCACTGGATATTTATAATATATGTGCACTGGATATATAATATATGTGCAATGGATATATTTAATATATGTGCACTGGATATATATAATATATGTGCACTGGATATATATAATATATGTGCACTGGATATGTAATATATGTGCACTGGATATATATATATATAATATATGTGCACTGGATATATAATATAAGTGCACTGGATATATATAATATATGTGCACTGGATATATTTAATATATTTGCACTGGAAATATTTAATATATGTGCACTGGATATATATAATAGATGTGCACTGGATATATAATATATGTGCACTGGATATATATAATATATGTGCACTGGATCTATAATATATGTGCACAGGATATATTTAATATATTTGAACTAGATAGATAATAAATGTGCACTGGATAGATAAGATATGTGCACTGGATATTTATAATATATGTGCACTGGATATATAATATATGTGCAATGGATATATTTAATATATGTGCACTGGATATTTAATATATGTGCACTGGATATTTAATATATGTGCACTGGATATTTAATATATGTGCACTGGAGATATATAATATATGTGCACTGGATATATAATATATGTGCACCGGATATATTTATCATATATGTGCATTGGATATTTAATAGATGTGCACTGGATATTTAATATATGTGCACTGAATATATAATATATGTGCACTGGATATTTAATATATGTGCACTGTATATATTAAATATATGTGCACTGGATATTTAATATATGTGCACTGGATATATTTAATATATGTGCACTGGATATATTTAATATATGTGCACTGGATATTTAATATATGTGCACCGGATATATGTAATATATGTGCACTGGATATATATAATATGCGTGCACTGGATATATAATTTATGTTCACTGTATATGCAATATATGTGCACTGGATATATAATATATGTGCAATGGATATATTTAATATATGTGCACTGGATATATAATATATTTGCTTTGGATATTTAATATATGTGCACTGGATATATATATATATAATATATGTGCACTGGATATTTAATATATGTGCACCGGATATATATAATATAAGTGCACTGGATATATATAATATGTGTGCACTGGATATATAATTTATGCTCACTATATATACAATATATATGCAGTGGATATATATAATATATGTGCACTGGATATATTTAATATATGTGCACTGGATATATTTAATATATGTGCACTGGATATTTAATATATGTGCACCGGATACATATAATATATGTGCACTGGATATATATAATATGTGTGCACTATATATATAATTTATGTTCACTGTATATACAATATATGTGCACTGGATATATATAATATATGTGCACTGGATATGTAATATATGTGCACTGGATATATATATATAATATATGTGCACTGGATAAATAATATAAGTGCACTGGATATATATAATATATGTGCACTGGATATATTTAATATATTTGCACTGGAAATATTTAATATATGTGCACTGGATATATATAATAGATGTGCACTGGATATATAATATATGTGCACTGGATATATATAATATATGTGCACTGGATCTATAATATATGTGCACTGGATATATTTAATATATTTGAACTAGATAGATAATAAATGTGCACTGGATAGATAAGATATGTGCACTGGATATTTATAATATATGTGCACTGGATATATAATATATGTGCAATGGATATATTTAATATATGTGCACTGGATATATATATAATATATGTGCACTGGATATATATAATATATGTGCACTGGATATGTAATATATGTGCACTGGATATATATATATAATATATGTGCACTGGATATATAATATAAGTGCACTGGATATATATAATATATGTGCACTGGATATATTTAATATATTTGCACTGGAAATATTTAATATATGTGCACTGGATATATATAATAGATGTGCACTGGATATATAATATATGTGCACTGGATATATATAATATATGTGCACTGGATCTATAATATATGTGCACAGGATATATTTAATATATTTGAACTAGATAGATAATAAATGTGCACTGGATAGATAAGATATGTGCACTGGATATTTATAATATATGTGCACTGGATATATAATATATGTGCAATGGATATATTTAATATATGTGCACTGGATATTTAATATATGTGCACTGGATATTTAATATATGTGCACTGGAGATATATAATATATGTGCACTGGATATATAATATATGTGCACCGGATATATTTATCATATATGTGCATTGGATATTTAATAGATGTGCACTGGATATTTAATATATGTGCACTGAATATATAATATATGTGCACTGGATATTTAATATATGTGCACTGTATATATTTAATATATGTGCACTGGATATTTAATATATGTGCACTGGATATATTTAATATATGTGCACTGGATATATTTAATATATGTGCACTGGATATTTAATATATGTGCACCGGATATATGTAATATATGTGCACTGGATATATATAATATGCGTGCACTGGATATATAATTTATGTTCACTGTATATGCAATATATGTGCACTGGATATATAATATATGTGCAATGGATATATTTAATATATGTGCACTGGATATATAATATATTTGCTTTGGATATTTAATATATGTGCACTGGATATATATATATAATATATGTGCACTGGATATTTAATATATGTGCACTGGATATATAATATATGTGCACTGGATATATAATATATGTGCACTGGATATACATAATATATGTGCACAGGATATATAATATATGTGCACCGGTTATATTTTTAATATATGTGCCCTGGAAATTTAATATATGTGCACTGGATATTTAATATATGTGCACCAGATATATATAATATAAGTGCACTGGATATATATAATATGTGTGCACTGGATATATAATTTATGCTCACTATATATACAATATATGTGCAGTGAATATATATAATATATGTGCACTGGATATATTTAATATATGTGCACTGGATATATTTAATATATGTGCACTGGATATTTAATATATGTGCACCAGATACATATAATATATGTGCACTGGAAATATATAATATGTGTGCACTATATATATAATTTATGTTCACTGTATATACAATATATGTGCACTGGATATATATAATATATGTGCACTGGATATGTAATATATGTGCACTGGATATATATAATATATGTGCACTGGATATATATAATATATGTGCACTGGATATATTTAATATATTTGCACTGGATATATTTAATATATGTGCACTGGATATATATAATAGATGTGCACTGGATATATAATATATGTGCACTGGATATATATAATATATGTGCACTGGATCTATAATATATGTGCACTGGATATATTTAATATATTTGAACTAGATAGATAATAAATGTGCACTGGATAGATAAGATATGTGCACTGGATATTTATAATATATGTGCACTGGATATATAATATATGTGCAATGGATATATTTAATATATGTGCACTGGATATTTAATATATGTGCACTGGATATTTAATATATGTGCACTGGAGATATATAATATATGTGCACTGGATATATAATATATGTGCACTGGATATATTTATTATATATGTGCATTGGATATTTAATAGATGTGCACTGGATATTTAATATATGTGCACTGAATATATAATATATGTGCACTGGATATTTAATATATGTGCACTGTATATATTTAATATATGTGCACTGGATATTTAATATATGTGCACTGGATATATTTAATATATATGCACTGGATATATTTAATATATGTGCACTGGATATTTAATATATGTGCACCGGATATATGTAATATATGTGCACTGGATATATATAATATGCGTGCACTGGATATATAATTTATGTTCACTGTATATGCAATATATGTGCACTGGATATATATAATATATGTGCACTGGATATATAATATATGTGCACTGGATATATATAATATATGTGCACTGGATATATAATATATGTGCACTGGATATATATAATATATGTGCACTGGATTTATTTAATATATTTGCACTGGATATATTTAATATATGTGCACTGGATATATATAATAGATGTGCACTGGATATATAATATATGTGCACTGGATATATATAATATATGTGCACTGGATCTATAATATATGTGCACTGGAAATATTTAATATATTTGAACTGGATAGATAATATATGTGCACTGGATAGATAATATATGTGCACTGGATATTTATAATATATGTGCACTGGATATATAATATATGTGCAATGGATATATTTAATATATGTGCACTGGATATTTAATATATGTGCACTGGATATATATATAATATATGTGCATTGGATATTTAATATATGTGCACTGGATATTTAATATATGTGCACTGGATATATAATATATGTGCACTGGATATTTAATATATGTGCACTGGATATATTTAATATATGTGCACTGGATATATAATATATGTGCACTGGATATATTTAATATATGTGCACTGGATCTATAATATATGTGCACTGGAAATATTTAATATATTTGAACTGGATAGATAATATATGTGCACTGGATAGATAATATATGTGCACTGGATATTTATAATATATGTGCACTGGATATATAATATATGTGCAATGGATATATTTAATATATGTGCACTGGATATTTAATATATGTGCACTGGATATATATATAATATATGTGCATTGGATATTTAATATATGTGCACTGGATATTTGATATATGTGCACTGGATATATAATATATGTGCACTGGATATTTAATATATGTGCACTGGATATATTTAATATATGTGCACTGGATATATAATATATGTGCACTGGATATATTTAATATATGTGCACTGGATATATAATATATGGGCTCTGGATATTTAATACATGTGCACCAGATATATATAAAATATGTGCACTGGATATATATAATATATGTGCACTGGATATATATAATATATGTGCACCGGATATATGTAAAATATGTGCACTGGATATATTTAATATATGTTTACTGGATATATATAATATATGTGCACTGGATATATATATAATACACGTGCACTGGATCTATAGTATATGTGCACTGGATCTATAGTATATGTGCACTGGATATATATAATATATGTGCACTGGATATATAATATTTGTGCACTGGTTATATTTTTAATATATGTGCCCTGGATATTTAATATATGTGCACTGGATATATTTAATATATGTGCACTGGATATTTAATATATGTGCACCGGATATATATAATATAATTGCACTGGATATATATAATATGTGTGCACTGGATATATAATTTATGCTCACTATATATACAATATATGTGCAGTGGATATATATAATATATGTGCACTGGATATATATAATATATGTGCACTGGATATATATAATATATGTGCACTGGATATATATAATATATGTGCACTGGATATATGTAATATATGTGCACTGGATATATGTAATATATTTGCACTGGATATATTTAATATATGTGCACTGGATATATATAATAGATGTGCACTGGATATATAATATATGTGCACTGGATATATATAATATATGTGCAATTGATCTATAATATATGTGCACTGGATATATTTAATATATTTGAACTGGATAGATAATTTATGTGCACTGGATAGATAATATATGTGCACTGGATATTTATAATATATGTGCACTGGATATATAATACCTTTGCAATGGATATATTTAATATATGTGCACTAGATATTTAATATATGTGCACTGGATATATATATAATATATGTGCACTGGATATTTAATATAGGTGCACTGGATATATAATATATGTGCACTGGATATATAATATATGTGCACTGGATATATATAATATATGTGCAATGGATATATAATATATGTGCACCGGATATATTTTTAATATATGTGCCCTGGATATTTAATATATGTGCACTGGATATAATTAATATATGTGCACTGTATATATAATATATGTGCACTGGATATATTTAATATATGTGCACTGGATATTTAATATATGTGCACTGGATATATATAATATATGTGCACTGGATATATATAATATATGTGCACTGGATATATTTAATATATTTGCACTGGATATATTTAATATATGTGCACTGGATATATATAATAGATGTGCACTGGATATATAATATATGTGCACTGGATATATTTAATATATTTGAACTAGATAGATAATAAATGTGCACTGGATAGATAAGATATGAGCACTGGATATTTATAATATATGTGCACTGGATATATAATATATGTGCAATGGATATATTTAATATATGTGCACTGGATATTTAATATATGTGCACTGGATATTTAATATATGTGCACTGGAGATATATAATATATGTGCACTGGATATATAATATATGTGCACTGGATATATTTATCATATATGTGCATTGGATATTTAATAGATGTGCACTGGATATTTAATATATGTGCACTGAATATATAATATATGTGCACTGGATATTTAATATATGTGCACTTCATATATTTAATATATGTGCACTGGATATATAATATATGTGCACTGGATATATATAATATATGTGCACTGGATATATAATATATGGGCACTGGATATTTAATATATGTGCACCAGATATATATAAAATATGTGCACTGGATATATATAATATATGTGCACTGGATATATATAATATATGTGCACCGGATATATGTAAAATATGTGCACTGGATATTTAATGTATGTGCATTGGATATATTTAATATATGTGCACTGGATATATTTATAATATATGTGCATTCGATATTTAATATATGTGCACTGGATATATTTCATATATGTGCACTGGATATATATACTATATGTGCTCTGGATATATAAATAATATGTGTGCACTGGATATATTTATAATATATGTGCACTGGATATTTAATATATGTGCACTTTATATATTTAATATATGTGCACTGGATATTTAATATATGTGCACTGGATATATTTAATATATGTGCACTGGATAAATAATATATGTGCACTGGATATTTAATATATGCGCACCGGATATCTATAACATATGTGCACTGGATATATATAATATATTAGCACTGGATATATAATTTATGTTGACTGGATATACAATATATATGCACTGGATATATATAATATATGTGCAATGGATATATTAAATGTATGTGCACTGGATATATAATATATGTGCACTGGATACATTTAATATATGTGCACTGGATCTATAATATATGTGCACTGGATATATTTAATACATGTGCACTTGATATATATATATATAATATATGTGCTCTTAATATATATTATATGTGTGCACTGGATATATTTATAATATATGTGCACTGGATATTTAATATATGTGCACTGGATATATAATTAATGTTCACTGTATATACAATATATGTGCACTGGATATATATAATATATGTGCACTGGATATATAATATATGTGCACTGGATATATTTAATATATTTGAACTGGATAGATAATATATGTGCACTGGATAGATAATATATGTGCACACGATATTTATAATATATGTGCACTGGATATATAATATATGTGCAATGGATATATTTAATATATGTGCACTGGATAAATATATAATAGATGTGCACTTTATATATATAATATATGTGCACTGGATATATATAATATATGTGCACTGGATATATAATAGATGTGCACTGGATATATTTAATATATTTGAACTGGATAGATAATATATGTGCACTGGATATATAATATATGTGCACAGGATATTTATAATATATGTGCACTGGATATATAATATATGTGCAATGGATATATTTAATATATGTGCACTGGATATATAATATATTTGCACTGGATATTTAATATATGTGCACTGGATATATATATATAATATATGTGCACTGGATATTTAATATATGTGCACTGGATATTTAATATATGTGCACTGGATATATAATATATGTGCACTGGATATACATAATATATGTGCACTGGATATATAATATATGTGCACCGGTTATATTTTTAATATATGTGCCCTGGATATTTAATATATGTGCACTGGATATTTAATATATGTGCACCGGATATATATAATATAAGTGCACTGGATATATATAATATGTGTGCACTGGATATATAATTTATGCTCACTATATATACAATATATGTGCAGTGGATATATATAATATATGTGCACTGGATATATTTAATATATGTGCACTGGATATTTAATATATGTGCACTGGATATATATAATATATGTGCACTGGTTATATATATATATATATATATATAAATATAATATATGTGCACTGGATATATTTAATATATGTGCACTGGATATATTTATAATATATGTGCACTGGATATATATATAATATATGTGCACTGGAAATATTTATAATATATGTGCACTGGATATTTAATATATGTGCACTGGATATATTTAATATATGTGCACTGGATATATAATATATGTGCACTGGATATTTAATATATGTGCACTGTATATATTTAATATATGTGCACTGGAAATATAATATATGGGCACTGGATATTTAATATTTGTGCACCGGATATATATAATATATGTGCACTGGATATATTTAATATATGTGCACTGGATATATATAATATACGTGCACTGGATATATAATATATGTGCACTGGATATATTTATAATATATGTGCACTGGATATTTAATATATGTGCACTGGATATATATAATATATGTGCACGGGATCTATAATATATGTGCACTGGATATTTAATATATGTGCACTGGATATATATAATATATGTGCACTGGATATATAATATATGTGCACTGGATATATTTTTAATATATGTGCCCTGGAAATTTAATATATGTGCATTGGATATATTTAATATATGCGCACTGGATATATTTAATATATGTGCACTGGATATTTAATATATGTGCACCGGATACATATAATATATGTTCACTGGATATATATATAATATGTGTGCACTATATATATAATTTATGTTCACTGTATATACAATATATGTGCACTGGATATATATAATATATGTGCACTGGATATGTAATATATGTGCACTGGATATATATAATATATGTGCACTGGATATATAATATATGTGCACTGGATATATAATATATGTGCACTGGATATATATAATATATGTGCACTGGATATATAATATATGTGCACTGGATATATATATAATATATGTGCACTGGATATATTTAATATATTTGCACTAGATATATTTAATATATGTGCACTGGATATATATAATAGATGTGCACTGGATATATAATATATGTGCACTGGATATATAATATATGTGCACTGGATATATATAATATATGTGCACTGGATCTATAATATATGTGCACTGGATATATTTAATATATTTGAACTGGATAAATAATGTATGTGCACTGGATACATAATATATGTGCACTAGATATTTATAATATATGTGCACTGGATATATAATATATGTGCAATGGATATATTTAATATATGTGCACTGGATATTTAATATATGTGCACTGGATATATATATAATATATGTGCACTGGATATTTAATATAGGTGCACTGTATATAAAATATATGTGCACTGGATGTATAATATATGTGCACTGGATATATATAATATATGTGCATTGGATATATAATATATGTGTACCGGATATATTTTAAATATATGTGCCATGGATATTTAATATATTTGCACTGGATATATTTAATATATGTGCACTGGATATATTTAATATATTTGAACTGGATAGATAATTTATGTGCACTGGATAGATAATATATGTGCACTGGATATTTATAATATATGTGCACTGGATATATAATACCTTTGCAATGGATATATTTAATATATGTGCACTAGATATATAATATATGTGCACTGGATATTTAATATATGTGCACTGGATATATATATAATATATGTGCACTGGATATTTAATATAGGTGCACTGGATATATAATATATGTGCACTGGATATATAATATATGTGCACTGGATATATATAATATATGTGCAATGGATATATAATATATGTGCACCGGATATATTTTTAATATATGTGCCCTGGATATTTAATATATGTGCACTGGATATATTTAATATATGTGCACTGTATATATAATATATGTGCACTGGATATATTTAATATATGTGCACTGGATATTTAATATATGTGCACCGGATACATATAATATATGTGCACTGGATATATATAATATGTGTGCACTATATATATAATTTATGTTCACTGTATATACAATATATGTGCACTGGATATATGTAATATATGTGCACTGGATATGTAATATATGTGCACTGGATATATATAATATATGTGCACTGGATATATATAATATATGTGCACTGGATATATTTAATATATTTGCACTGGATATATTTAATAGATGTGCACTGGATATATATAATAGATGTGCACTGGATATATAATATATGTGCACTGGATATATATATATAATATATGTGCACTGGATCTATAATATATGTGCACTGGATATATTTAATATATTTGAACTAGATAGATAATAAATGTGCACTGGATAGATAAGATATGTGCACTGGATATTTATAATATATGTGCACTGGATATATAATATATGTGCAATGGATATATTTAATATATGTGCACTGGATATTTAATATATGTGCACTGGATATTTAATATATGTGCACTGGAGATATATAATATATGTGCACTGGATATATAATATATGTGCACTGGATATATATAATATATGTGCACTGGATATATAATATATGGGCACTGGATATTTAATATATGTGCACCAGATATATATAAAATATGTGCACTGGATATATATAATATATGTGCACTGGATATATATAATATATGTGCACCGGATATATGTAAAATATGTGCACTGGATATTTAATGTATGTGCATTGGATATATTTAATATATGTGCACTAAATATATATTTAATATATGTGCACTGGATATATATACTATATGTGCTCTGGATATATAAATAATATGTGTGCACTGGATATATTTATAATATATGTGCACTGGATATTTAATGTATGTGCATTGGATATATTTAATATATGTGCACTAAATATATATTTAATATATGTGCACTGGATATATTTATAATATATGTGCATTCGATATTTAATATATGTGCACTGGATATATTTAATATATGTGCACTGGATATATATACTATATGCGCTCTGGATATATAAATAATATGTGTGCACTGGATATATTTATAATATATGTGCACTGGATATTTAATATATGTGCATCGGATATCTATAACATATGTGCACTGGATATATATAATATATTAGCACTGGATATATAATTTATGTTGACTGGATATACAATATATATGCACTGGATATATATAATATATGTGCAATGGATATATTAAATGTATGTGCACTGGATCTATAATATATGTGCACTGGATATATTTAATACATGTGCACTGGATATATATATTTGTGATCTTAATATATATTATATGTGTGCACTGGATATATTTATAATATATGTGCACTGGATATTTAATATATGTGCACTGGATATATAAGTAATGTTCACTGTATATACAATATATGTGCACTGGATATATATAAAATATGTGCACTGGATATATAATATATGTGCACTGGATATATTTAATATATTTGAACTGGATAGATAATATATGTGCACTGGATAGATAATATATGTGCACACGATATTTATAATATATGTGCACTGGATATATAATATATGTGCAATGGATATATTTAATATATGTGCACTGGATAAATATATAATAGATGTGCACTTTATATATATAATATATGTGCACTGGATATATATAATATATGTGCACTGGATATATAATAGATGTGCACTGGATATATTTAATATATTTGAACTGGATAGATAATATATGTGCACTGGATAGATAATATATGTGCACAGGATATTTATAATATATGTGCACTGGATATATAATATATGTGCAATGGATATATTTAATATATGTGCACTGGATATATAATATATTTGCACTGGATATTTAATATATGTGCACTGGATATATATATATAATATATGTGCACTTGATATTTAATATATGTGCACTGGATATATAATATATGTGCACTGGATATATAATATATGTGCACTGGATATACATAATATATGTGCACTGGATATATAATATATGTGCACCGGTTATATTTTTAATATATGTGCCCTGGATATTTAATATATGTGCACTGGATATTTAATATATGTGCACCGGATATATATAATATAAGTGCACTGGATATATATAATATGTGTGCACTGGATATATAATTTATGCTCACTATATATACAATATATGTGCAGTGGATATATATAATATATGTGCACTGGATATATTTAATATATGTGCACTGGATATTTAATATATGTGCACTGGATATATATAATATATGTGCACTGGATATATATATATATATATATATAAATATAATATATGTGCACTGGATATATTTAATATATGTGCACTGGATATATTTATAATATATGTGCACTGGATATATATATAATATATGTGCACTGGAAATATTTATAATATATGTGCACTGGATATTTAATATATGTGCACTGGATATATTTAATATATGTGCACTGGATATATAATATATGTGCACTGTATATATTTAATATATGTGCACTGTATATATTTAATATATGTGCACTGGAAATATAATATATGGGCACTGGATATTTAATATTTGTGCACCGGATATATATAATATATGTGCACTGGATATATTTAATATATGTGCACTGGATATATATAATATACGTGCACTGGATATATAATATATGTGCACTGGATATATTTATAATATATGTGCACTGGATATTTAATATATGTGCACTGGATATATATAATATATGTGCACGGGATCTATAATATATGTGCACTGGATATTTAATATATGTGCACTGGATATATATAATATATGTGCACTGGATATATAATATATGTGCACTGGATATATTTTTAATATATGTGCCCTGGAAATTTAATATATGTGCATTGGATATATTTAATATATGCGCACTGGATATATTTAATATATGTGCACTGGATATTTAATATATGTGCACCGGATACATATAATATATGTTCACTGGATATATATATAATATGTGTGCACTATATATATAATTTATGTTCACTGTATATACAATATATGTGCACTGGATATATATAATATATGTGCACTGGATATGTAATATATGTGCACTGGATATATATAATATATGTGCACTGGATATATAATATATGTGCACTGGATATATAATATATGTGCACTGGATATATATAATATATGTGCACTGGATATATAATATATGTGCACTGGATATATATATAATATATGTGCACTGGATATATTTAATATATTTGCACTAGATATATTTAATATATGTGCACTGGATATATATAATAGATGTGCACTGGATATATAATATATGTGCACTGGATATATATAATATATGTGCACTGGATCTATAAGATATGTGCACTGGATATATTTAATATATTTGAACTGGATAAATAATATATGTGCACTGGATACATAATATATGTGCACTAGATATTTATAATATATGTGCACTGGATATATAATATATGTGCAATGGATATATTTAATATATGTGCACTGGATATTTAATATATGTGCACTGGATATATATATAATATATGTGCACTGGATATTTAATATAGGTGCACTGTATATAAAATATATGTGCACTGGATGTATAATATATGTGCACTGGATATATATAATATATGTGCATTGGATATATAATATATGTGTACCGGATATATTTTAAATATATGTGCCATGGATATTTAATATATTTGCACTGGATATATTTAATATATGTGCACTGGATATATTTAATATATTTGAACTGGATAGATAATTTATGTGCACTGGATAGATAATATATGTGCACTGGATATTTATAATATATGTGCACTGGATATATAATACCTTTGCAATGGATATATTTAATATATGTGCACTAGATATATAATATATGTGCACTGGATATTTAATATATGTGCACTGGATATATATATAATATATGTGCACTGGATATTTAATATAGGTGCACTGGATATATAATATATGTGCACTGGATATATAATATATGTGCACTGGATATATATAATATATGTGCAATGGATATATAATATATGTGCACCGGATATATTTTTAATATATGTGCCCTGGATATTTAATATATGTGCACTGGATATATTTAATATATGTGCACTGTATATATAATATATGTGCACTGGATATATTTAATATATGTGCACTGGATATTTAATATATGTGCACCGGATACATATAATATATGTGCACTGGATATATATAATATGTGTGCACTATATATATAATTTATGTTCACTGTATATACAATATATGTGCACTGGATATGTAATATATGTGCACTGGATATATATAATATATGTGCACTGGATATATAATATATGTGCACTGGATATATATATATAATATATGTGCACTGGATCTATAATATATGTGCACTGGATATATTTAATATATTTGCACTGGATATATTTAATATATGTGCACTGGATATATATAATAGATGTGCACTGGATATATAATATATGTGCACTGGATATATATATATAATATATGTGCACTGGATCTATAATATATGTGCACTGGATATATTTAATATATTTGAACTAGATAGATAATAAATGTGCACTGGATAGATAAGATATGTGCACTGGATATTTATAATATATGTGCACTGGATATATAATATATGTGCAATGGATATATTTAATATATGTGCACTGGATATTTAATATATGTGCACTGGATATTTAATATATGTGCACTGGAGATATATAATATATGTGCACTGGATATATAATATATGTGCACTGGATATATATAATATATGTGCACTGGATATATAATATATGGGCACTGGATATTTAATATATGTGCACCAGATATATATAAAATATGTGCACTGGATATATATAATATATGTGCACTGGATATATATAATATATGTGCACCGGATATATGTAAAATATGTGCACTGGATATTTAATGTATGTGCATTGGATATATTTAATATATGTGCACTAAATATATATTTAATATATGTGCACTGGATATATATTTAATATATGTGCACCGGATATATTTTTAATATATGTGCCCTGGATATTTAATATATGTGCACTGGATATATTTAATATATGTGCACTGTATATATAATATATGTGCACTGGATATATTTAATATATGTGCACTGGATATTTAATATATGTGCACCGAATACATATAATATATGTGCACTGGATATATATAATATGTGTGCACTATATATATAATTTATGTTCACTGTATATACAATATATGTGCACTGGATATGTAATATATGTGCACTGGATATATATAATATATGTGCACTGGATATATAATATATGTGCACTGGATATATATATATAATATATGTGCACTGGATCTATAATATATGTGCACTGGATATATTTAATATATGTGCACTGGATATATATAATAGATGTGCACTGGATATATAATATATGTGCACTGGATATATATATATAATATATGTGCACTGGATCTATAATATATGTGCACTGGATATATTTAATATATTTGAACTAGATAGATAATAAATGTGCACTGGATAGATAAGATATGTGCACTGGATATTTATAATATATGTGCACTGGATATATAATATATGTGCAATGGATATATTTAATATATGTGCACTGGATATTTAATATATGTGCACTGGATATTTAATATATGTGCACTGGAGATATATAATATATGTGCACTGGATATATAATATATGTGCACTGGATATATATAATATATGTGCACTGGATATATAATATATGGGCACTGGATATTTAATATATGTGCACCAGATATATATAAAATATGTGCACTGGATATATATAATATATGTGCACTGGATATATATAATATATGTGCACCGGATATATGTAAAATATGTGCACTGGATATTTAATGTATGTGCATTGGATATATTTAATATATGTGCACTAAATATATATTTAATATATGTGCACTGGATATATATTTAATATATGTGCACTGGATATATTTATAATATATGTGCATTCGATATTTAATATATGTGCACTGGATATATTTAATATATGTGCACTGGATATATATACTATATGTGCTCTGGATATATAAATAATATGTGTGCACTGGATATATTTATAATATATGTGCATTGGATATTTAATGTATGTGCATTGGATATATTTAATATATGTGCACTAAATATATATTTAATATATGTGCACTGGATATATTTATAATATATGTGCATTCGATATTTAATATATGTGCACTGGATATATTTAATATATGTGCACTGGATATATATACTATATGCGCTCTGGATATATAAATAATATGTGTGCACTGGATATATTTATAATATATGTGCACTGGATATTTAATATATGTGCATCGGATATCTATAACATATGTGCACTGGATATATATAATATATTAGCACTGGATATATAATTTATGTTGACTGGATATACAATATATATGCACTGGATATATATAATATATGTGCAATGGATATATTAAATGTATGTGCACTGGATCTATAATATATGTGCACTGGATATATTTAATACATGTGCACTGGATATATATATTTGTGATCTTAATATATATTATATGTGTGCACTGGATATATTTATAATATATGTGCACTGGATATTTAATATATGTGCACTGGATATATAATTAATGTTCACTGTATATACAATATATGTGCACTGGATATATATAAAATATGTGCACTGGATATATAATATATGTGCACTGGATATATTTAATATATTTGAACTGGATAGATAATATATGTGCACTGGATAGATAATATATGTGCACACGATATTTATAATATATGTGCACTGGATATATAATATATGTGCAATGGATATATTTAATATATGTGCACTGGATAAATATATAATAGATGTGCACTTTATATATATAATATATGTGCACTGGATATATATAATATATGTGCACTGGATATATAATAGATGTGCACTGGATATATTTAATATATTTGAACTGGATAGATAATATATGTGCACTGGATAGATAATATATGTGCACAGGATATTTATAATATATGTGCACTGGATATATAATATATGTGCAATGGATATATTTAATATATGTGCACTGGATATATAATATATTTGCACTGGATATTTAATATATGTGCACTGGATATATATATATATAATATATGTGCACTGGATATTTAATATATGTGCACTGGATATATAATATATGTGCACTGGATATATAATATATGTGCACTGGATATACATAATATATGTGCACTGGATATATAATATATGTGCACCGGTTATATTTTTAATATATGTGCCCTGGATATTTAAAATATGTGCACTGGATATTTAATATATGTGCACCGGATATATATAATATAAGTGCACTGGATATATATAATATGTGTGCACTGGATATATAATTTATGCTCACTATATATACAATATATATGCAGTGGATATATATAATATATGTGCACTGGATATATTTAATATATGTGCACTGGATATATTTAATATATGTGCACTGGATATTTAATATATGTGCACCGGATACATATAATATATGTGCACTGGATATATATAATATGTGTGCACTATATATATAATTTATGTTCACTGTATATACAATATATGTGCACTGGATATATATAATATATGTGCACTGGATATGTAATATATGTGCACTGGATATATATATATAATATATGTGCACTGGATATATAATATAAGTGCACTGGATATATATAATATATGTGCACTGGATATATTTAATATATTTGCACTGGAAATATTTAATATATGTGCACTGGATATATATAATAGATGTGCACTGGATATATAATATATGTGCACTGGATATATATAATATATGTGCACTGGATCTATAATATATGTGCACTGGATATATTTAATATATTTGAACTAGATAGATAATAAATGTGCACTGGATAGATAAGATATGTGCACTGGATATTTATAATATATGTGCACTGGATATATAATATATGTGCAATGGATATATTTAATATATGTGCACTGGATATTTAATATATGTGCACTGGATATTTAATATATGTGCACTGGATATTTAATATATGTGCACTGGAGATATATAATATATGTGCACTGGATATATAATATATGTGCACCGGATATATTTATCATATATGTGCATTGGATATTTAATAGATGTGCACTGGATATTTAATATATGTGCACTGAATATATAATATATGTGCACTGGATATTTAATATATGTGCACTGTATATATTTAATATATGTGCACTGGATATTTAATATATGTGCACTGGATATATTTAATATATGTGCACTGGATATATTTAATATATGTGCACTGGATATTTAATATATGTGCACCGGATATATGTAATATATGTGCACTGGATATATATAATATGCGTGCACTGGATATATAATTTATGTTCACTGTATATGCAATATATGTGCACTGGATATATAATATATGTGCAATGGATATATTTAATATATGTGCACTGGATATATAATATATTTGCTTTGGATATTTAATATATGTGCACTGGATATATATATATAATATATGTGCACTGGATATTTAATATATGTGCACTGGATATATAATATATGTGCACTGGATATATAATATATGTGCACTGGATATACATAATATATGTGCACTGGATATATAATATATGTGCACCGGTTATATTTTTAATATATGTGCCCTGCAAATTTAATATATGTGCACTGGATATTTAATATATGTGCACCAGATATATATAATGTAAGTGCACTGGATATATATAATATGTGTGCACTGGATATATAATTTATGCTCACTATATATACAATATATGTGCAGTGAATATATATAATATATGTGCACTGGATATATTTAATATATGTGCACTGGATATATTTAATATATGTGCACTGGATATTTAATATATGTGCACCAGATACATATAATATATGTGCACTGGAAATATATAATATGTGTGCACTATATATGTAATTTATGTTCACTGTATATACAATATATGTGCACTGGATATATATAATATATGTGCACTGGATATGTAATATATGTGCACTGGATATATATAATATATGTGCACTGGATATATATAATATATGTGCACTGGATATATTTAATATATTTGCACTGGATATATTTAATATATGTGCACTGGATATATATAATAGATGTGCACTGGATATATAATATATGTGCACTGGATATATATAATATATGTGCACTGGATCTATAATATATGTGCACTGGATATATTTAATATATTTGAACTAGATAGATAATAAATGTGCACTGGATAGATAAGATATGTGCACTGGATATTTATAATATATGTGCACTGGATATATAATATATGTGCAATGGATATATTTAATATATGTGCACTGGATATTTAATATATGTGCACTGGATATTTAATATATGTGCACTGGAGATATATAATATATGTGCACTGGATATATAATATATGTGCACTGGATATATTTATCATATATGTGCATTGGATATTTAATAGATGTGCACTGGATATTTAATATATGTGCACTGAATATATAATATATGTGCACTGGATATTTAATATATGTGCACTGTATATATTTAATATATGTGCACTGGAAATTTAATATATGTGCACTGGATATATTTAATATATATGCACTGGATATATTTAATATATGTGCACTGGATATTTAATATATGTGCACCGGATATATGTAATATATGTGCACTGGATATATATAATATGCGTGCACTGGATATATAATTTATGTTCACTGTATATGCAATATATGTGCACTGGATATATATAATATATGTGCACTGGATATATAATATATGTGCACTGGATATATATAATATATGTGCACTGGATATATAATATATGTGCACTGGATATATATAATATATGTGCACTGGATTTATTTAATATATTTGCACTGGATATATTTAATATATGTGCACTGGATATATATAATAGATGTGCACTGGATATATAATATATGTGCACTGGATATATATAATATATGTGCACTGGATCTATAATATATGTGCACTGGAAATATTTAATATATTTGAACTGGATAGATAATATATGTGCACTGGATAGATAATATATGTGCACTGGATATTTATAATATATGTGCACTGGATATATAATATATGTGCAATGGATATATTTAATATATGTGCACTGGATATTTAATATATGTGCACTGGATATATATAATATATGTGCATTGGATATTTAATATATGTGCACTGGATATTTAATATATGTGCACTGGATATATAATATATGTGAACTGGATATTTAATATATGTGCACTGGATATATTTAATATATGTGCACTGGATATTTAATATATGTGCACCGGATATATGTAGTATATGTGCACTGGATATATATAATATGCGTGCACTGGATATATAATTTATGTTCACTGTATATGCAATATATGTGCACTGGATATATATAATATATGTGCACTGGATATATAATATATGTGCACTGGATATATATAATATATGTGCACTGGATATATAATATATGTGCACTGGATATATATAATATATGTGCACTGGATTTATTTAATATATTTGCACTGGATATATTTAATATATGTGCACTGGATATATATAATAGATGTGCACTGGATATATAATATATGTGCACTGGATATATATAATATATGTGCACTGGATCTATAATATATGTGCACTGGAAATATTTAAATATATTAAAACTGGATAGATAATATATGTGCACTGGATAGATAATATATGTGCACTGGATATTTATAATATATGTGCACTGGATATATAATATATGTGCAATGGATATATTTAATATATGTGCACTGGATATTTAATATATGTGCACTGGATATATATAATATATGTGCATTGGATATTTAATATATGTGCACTGGATATTTAATATATGTGCACTGGATATATAATATATGTGAACTGGATATTTAATATATGTGCACTGGATATATTTAATATATGTGCACTGGATATATAATATATGTGCACTGGATATATTTAATATATGTGCACTGGATCTATAATATATGTGCACTGGAAATATTTAATATATTTGAACTGGATAGATAATATATGTGCACTGGATATTTATAATATATGTGCACTGGATATATAATATATGTGCAATGGATATATTTAATATATGTGCACTGGATATTTAATATATGTGCACTGGATATATATATAATATATGTGCATTGGATATTTAATATATGTGCACTGGATATTTAATATATGTGCACTGGATATATAATATATGTGCACTGGATATTTAATATATGTGCACTGGATATATTTAATATATGTGCACTGGATATATAATATATGTGCACTGGATATATTTAATATATGTGCACTGGATATATAATATATGGGCTCTGGATATTTAATACATGTGCACCAGATATATATAAAATATGTGCACTGGATATATATAATATATGTGCACTGGATATATATAATATATGTGCACCGGATATATGTAAAATATGTGCACTGGATATATTTAATATATGTTCACTGGATATATATAATATATGTGCACTGGATATATATAATACACGTGCACTGGATCTATAGTATATGTGCACTGGATCTATAGTATATGTGCACTGGATATATATAATATATGTGCACTGGATATATATAATATATGTGCACTGGATATATAAAATATATGTGCCCTGGATATTTAATATATGTGCACTGGATATATTTAATATATGTGCACTGGATATTTAATATATGTGCACCGGATATATATAATATAAGTGCACTGGATATATATAATATGTGTGCACTGGATATATAATTTATGCTCACTATATATACAATATATGTGCAGTGGATATATATAATATATGTGCACTGGATATACAAAATATATGTGCACTGGATATATATAATATATGTGCACTGGATATATATTATATATGTGCACTGGATATATGTAATATATGTGCACTGGATATATGTAATATATTTGCACTGGATATATTTAATATATGTGCACTGGATATATATAATAGATGTGCACTGGATATATAATATATGTGCACTGGATATATATAATATATGTGCAATTGATCTATAATATATGTGCACTGGATATATTTAATATATTTGAACTGGATAGATAATTTATGTGCACTGGATAGATAATATATGTGCACTGGATATTTATAATATATGTGCACTGGATATATAATACCTTTGCAATGGATATATTTAATATATGTGCACTAGATATTTAATATATGTGCACTGGATATATATATATATAATATATGTGCACTGGATATTTAATATAGGTGCACTGGATATATAATATATGTGCACTGGATATATAATATATGTGCACTGGATATATATAATATATGTGCAATGGATATATAATATATGTGCACCGGATATATTTTTAATATATGTGCCCTGGATATTTAATATATGTGCACTGGATATATTTAATATATGTGCACTGTATATATAATATATGTGCACTGGATATATTTAATATATGTGCACTGGATATTTAATATATGTGCACCGGATACATATAATATATGTGCACTGGATATATATAATATGTGTGCACTATATATATAATTTATGTTCACTGTATATACAATATATGTGCACTGGATATATGTAATATATGTGCACTGGATATGTAATATATGTGCACTGGATATATATAATATATGTGCACTGGATATATATAATATATGTGCACTGGATATATTTAATATATTTGCACTGGATATATTTAATATATGTGCACTGGATATATATAATAGATGTGCACTGGATATATAATATATGTGCACTGGATATATATATATAATATATGTGCACTGGATCTATAATATATGTGCACTGGATATATTTAATATATTTGAACTAGATAGATAATAAATGTGCACTGGATAGATAAGATATGTGCACTGGATATTTATAATATATGTGCACTGGATATATAATATATGTGCAATGGATATATTTAATATATGTGCACTGGATATTTAATATATGTGCACTGGATATTTAATATATGTGCACTGGAGATATATAATATATGTGCACTGGATATATAATATATGTGCACTGGATATATTTATCATATATGTGCATTGGATATTTAATAGATGTGCACTGGATATTTAATATATGTGCACTGAATATATAATATATGTGCACTGGATATTTAATATATGTGCACTTCATATATTTAATATATGTGCACTGGATATATAATATATGTGCACTGGATATATATAATATAGGTGCACTGGATATATAATATATGGGCACTGGATATTTAATATATGTGCACCAGATATATATAAAATATGTGCACTGGATATATATAATATATGTGCACTGGATATATATAATATATGTGCACCGGATATATGTAAAATATGTGCACTGGATATTTAATGTATGTGCATTGGATATATTTAATATATGTGCACTGGATATATTTATAATATATGTGCATTCGATATTTAATATATGTGCACTGGATATATTTCATATATGTGCACTGGATATATATACTATATGTGCTCTGGATATATAAATAATATGTGTGCACTGGATATATTTATAATATATGTGCACTGGATATTTAATATATGTGCACTTTATATATTTAATATATGTGCACTGGATATTTAATATATGTGCACTGGATATATTTAATATATGTGCACTGGATAAATAATATATGTGCACTGGATATTTAATATATGTGCACCGGATATCTATAACATATGTGCACTGGATATATATAATATATTAGCACTGGATATATAATTTATGTTGACTGGATATACAATATATATGCACTGGATATATATAATATATGTGCAATGGATATATTAAATGTATGTGCACTGGATATATAATATATGTGCACTGGATACATTTAATATATGTGCACTGGATCTATAATATATGTGCACTGGATATATTTAATACATGTGCACTTGATATATATATATATAATATATGTGCTCTTAATATATATTATATGTGTGCACTGGATATATTTATAATATATGTGCACTGGATATTTAATATATGTGCACTGGATATATAATTAATGTTCACTGTATATACAATATATGTGCACTGGATATATATAATATATGTGCACTGGATATATAATATATGTGCACTGGATATATTTAATATATTTGAACTGGATAGATAATATATGTGCACTGGATAGATAATATATGTGCACACGATATTTATAATATATGTGCACTGGATATATAATATATGTGCAATGGATATATTTAATATATGTGCACTGGATAAATATAAAATAGATGTGCACTTTATATATATAATATATGTGCACTGGATATATATAATATATGTGCACTGGATATATAATAGATGTGCACTGGATATATTTAATATATTTGAACTGGATAGATAATATATGTGCACTGGATATATAATATATGTGCACAGGATATTTATAATATATGTGCACTGGATATATAATATATGTGCAATGGATATATTTAATATATGTGCACTGGATATATAATATATTTGCACTGGATATTTAATATATGTGCACTGGATATATATATATAATATATGTGCACTGGATATTTAATATATGTGCACTGGATATATAATATATGTGCACTGGATATATAATATATGTGCACTGGATATACATAATATATGTGCACTGGATATATAATATATGTGCACCGGTTATATTTTTAATATATGTGCCCTGGATATTTAATATATGTGCACTGGATATTTAATATATGTGCACCGGATATATATAATATAAGTGCACTGGATATATATAATATGTGTGCACTGGATATATAATTTATGCTCACTATATATACAATATATGTGCAGTGGATATATATAATATATGTGCACTGGATATATTTAATATATGTGCACTGGATATATTTAATATATGTGCACTGGATATTTAATATATGTGCACTGGATATATATAATATATGTGCACTGGATATATTTAATATATGTGCACTGGATATATTTATAATATATGTGCACTGGATATATATATAATATATGTGCACTGGAAATATTTATAATATATGTGCACTGGATATTTAATATATGTGCACTGGATATATTTAATATATGTGCACTGGATATATAATATATGTGCACTGGATATTTAATATATGTGCACTGGATATATATAATATATGTGCACTGGATATATAATATATGTGCACTGGATATATATATAATATATGTGCACTGGATATATTTAATATATTTGCACTAAATATATTTAATATATGTGCACTGGATATATATAATAGATGTGCACTGGATATATAATATATGTGCACTGGATATATATAATATATGTGCACTGGATCTATAATATATGTGCACTGGATATATTTAATATATTTGAACTGGATAAATAATATATGTGCACTGGATACATAATATATGTGCACTAGATATTTATAATATATGTGCACTGGATATATAATATATGTGCAATGGATATATTTAATATATGTGCACTGGATATTTAATATATGTGCACTGGATATATATATAATATATGTGCACTGGATATTTAATATAGGTGCACTGTATATAAAATATATGTGCACTGGATGTATAATATATGTGCACTGGATATATATATTATATGTGCATTGGATATATAATATATGTGTACCGGATATATTTTAAATATATGTGCCATGGATATTTAATATATTTGCACTGGATATATTTAATATATGTGCACTGGATATTTAATATATGTGCACCGGATATATATAATATACGTGCACTGGATATATATAATATGTGTGCACTGGATATATAATTTATGTTCACTGGATATACAATATATGTGCACTGGATATATATAATATATGTGCACTGGATATATAATATATGTGCACTGGATATTTAACATATGTGCACCGGTTATATATTATATATGTGCACTGGATATATATAATATATGTGCACTGGATATTTAATATATGTGCACTTGATATATATAATATATGTGCACTGGATATATATATATATATATATATATATATATATATATATATATATATATATATATAAAATATGTGCACTGGATATATTTATAATATATGAACTGGATACTTAATATATGTGCACTGGATATTTAATATATGTGCACTGGAGATATATAATATATGTGCACTGGATATATATAATATTTGTGCACTGGATATATTTATAATATATGTGCACTGGATATTTAATATATGTGCAATGGATATATATAATATATGTGCACTGGATATATAATATATGTGCAATGGATATATTTAATTTATGTGCACTGGATATTTAATATATGTGCACTGGATATTTAATATATGTGCACTGGAGATATATAATATATGTGCACTGGATATATATAATATATGTGCACTGGATATATTTATAATATATCTGCACTGGATATTTAATATATGTGCACTGGATATATTTAATATATGTGCACTGGATATATAATATATGTGCATTGGATATATTTATCATATATGTGCATTGGATATTTAATATATGTGCACTGGATATTTAATATATGTGCACTGGATATATAATATATGTGCACTGGATATTTAATAAATGTGCACTGTATATATTTAATATATGTGCACTGTATATATAATGTATGTGCACTGGATATATTTAATATATGTGCACTGGATATATAATATATGAGCACTGGATATATTTAATATATGTGCACCGTATATATATATGATATATGTGCACTGGATATATATAATATATGTGCACTGGATATATATAATATACGTGCACTGGATATATAATATATGTGCACTGGATATATAATATATGTGCACTGGATATATTTATAATATATGTGCACTGGATATTTAATATATGTGCACTGGATATATATAATATATGTGCACGGGATCTATAATATATGTGTACTGGATATTTAATATATGTGCACTGGATATATAATATATGTGCACTGGATATATTTTTAATACATGTGCCCTGGATATTTAATATATGTGCACTGGATATATTTAATATATGTGCACTGGATATTTAATATATGTGCACCGGATATATATAATATATGTGCACTGGATATATAATATATGTGCACTGGATATATATAATATATGTGCACTGGATATATTTAATATATTTGCACTGGATATATTTAATATATGTGCACTGGATATATATAATAGATGTGCACTGGATCTATAATATATGTGCACTGGATATATTTAATATATTTGAACTGGATAGATAATATATGTGCACTGGATAGATAATATATGTGCACTGGATATTTATAATATATGTGCACTGGATATATAATATATGTGCAATGGATATATTTAATATATGTGCACTGGATATATATAATATATGTGCACTGGATCTATAATATATGTGCACTGGATATATAATATATGTGCACTGGATATATAATATATGTGCACTGGATCTATAATCTATGTGCACTGGATATATTTAATATATTTGCACTGGATAGATAATATATGTGCACTGGATAAATAATATATGTGCACTGGATATTTATAATATATGTCCACTGGATATATAATATATGTGTAATGTATATATTTAATATATGTGCACTGGATATATAATATATGTGCACTAGATATTTAATATATGTGCACTGGATATATATAATATATGAGCACTGGATATATTTAATATATGTGCACCGTATATATATAATATATGTGCACTGGATATATATAATATATGTGCACTGGATATATATAATATACGTGCACTGGATATATAATATATGTGCACTGGATATATAATATATGTGCACTGGATATATAATATATGTGCACTGGATATATATAATATATGTGCACTGGATCTATAATATATGTGCACTGGATATATTTAATATATTTGCACTGGATATATTTAATACATGTGCACTGGATATATTTAATATATTTGCACTAGATAGATAATATATGTGCACTGGATATTTATAATATATGTGCACAGGACATATTTAATATATGTGCACTGGATATATAATCTATGTGCACTGGATATATAAAATATATGTGCACTGGATCTATAATATATGTGCACTGATATATATAATATATGTGCACAGGATATATAATATATGTGCACTGGATCTATAATATATGTGCACTGGATATATTTAATGTATTTGCTCTGGATATATTTAATATATGTGCACTGGATATATATAATATATCAGCACTGGATATATAATGTATGTGCACTAGATATCCTATTAATATTATAAATGTGAAAGTTTGTTGGTTTGTGAGTTTGTGTGTTGTTTGGATGTTCGGATGTTTGTTCCTCAATCACGCAAAACCCGCTCGACCGATTCGGCTGAAATTTTCCACAAACATAGTTAATACACCCGATTGCGCAATAGGCTACTTTTTGTCACAATAGCGCACATACGTTTGTGCCAGGACCCCCACAAAACCCAAACTCACACCACCATCTCTGCAATCTCACACACTTTGGACCATAGCAAGCCACAAAATTCATATTGCCCTCTACAGCCTAGCCCCTAACCCCACACAATCACATATACATATACTTTACCACTTTGCCCCTCACCTTAACGATACTCCAGGAGGCGCTCTATAACGCTCCGGAGCAGCCATGTTTGCCGACCCCCACCGCTCTGACAATCCGCGACACCGCCCACCCATGTCAATACCCCTAGGCGGTCTAATAAATGCAAAAAAAAAAGTTTAAATATAAAAATATATATATATATATATATATATATATATATATATATATATATATATATATATATAAAAACAAATAAAAAGGATTAAAAATTCAAATCACCCCCCTTTCCCTAGAACACATATAAAAGTAGTTAAAAACTGTGAAACACATACATGTTAGGTATCCCCACGTCCGAAATCGCCCGCTCTACAAAGATATACAAATATTTTTCCTGTTCGGTAAACGCCGTAGCGGGAAATATGGTCAAAAGTGCCAAACCGCCGTTTTTTCATTGTTTTGATTCTGATAAAAATTTGAATAAAAAGTGATCAAAGCAATACCATTTCTCAAAAATGGTAGAACTACAAAATACCCCCGGTCCCGCAAAAAAAGACACCCTATACATCCCTGTACACTTACGTATAAAAAAGTTACAGCTGTCGGAATATGGCGACTTTTCAAAAAAAAATTTTTTAACATAGTTTTGGATTTTTTTAAGGGGTCAAAATGTAAATAAAACCATATAAATTTGGTATCCCCGGAATTGTAACGAAACACAGAATACAGGGGACATGTCATTTTGGTTGCACAGTGAACGCCGTAAAACCAAAGCCCATAAGAAAGTCGCAGAAATGCATTTTTTCTTCAAATCCACCCCATTCTGAATTTTTTCCCTGCTTCCGAGTACATTATATAAAATAAATAATAGTGGCATCATGAAGAAAAATTTGTCCCAAAAAAAATAAGACCTCATATGATTCTGGGAGCAGAGAAATAAAAAAGTTATGGGGTTTAGAAGGAGGGGAGTCAAAAACGAAAAACCAAAATCAAAAAATGCCATCGGCGGGAAAGGGTTAACTTCAAATACTTCTGTCCCAAAGTCACTATGTAAAGTTTCTCACAACACCGTATATATAGCAGCTCAAATACAAAGTAACTGCAACACAAAAGTCTCACGTATTCTCTGAATTACAGCAAAAACAAGATACAAAGTCACATTTCATATCCCATCCCTTATACACAGTACGAAAACCTTACCCACGCCTGTATATACCCACTAATACAATCAACGCAGACGAAGTCGCGGGTACCAGCTAGTATATAATATATGTATACTGGATCTATAATATATATGCACTGGATATATTTAATATATTTGCACTGGATAGATAATATATGTGCACTGGATATATAATATATGTGCACTGGATATTTATAATATATGTGCAATGGATATATAATATATGTGCAATGGATATATATAATATACGTGCACTGGATATATTTAATATATGTGCACTGGATATATATAATATATGTGCACTGGATATATATAATATATGTGCACTGGATATATAATGTATGTGCACTAGATATATATAATATATGTGCACTGGATCTACAATATATATGCACTGGATATATTTAATATATTTGCACTGGATAGATAATAAATGTGCACTGGATATATAATGTATGTGCACTTGATATATTTTTAATATATGTACCTTGGATATTTAATATATGTGCACTGGATATATTTAATATATGTGCACTGGATATATAATATATGTGCACTGGATATTTAATATATGTGTACCGGATATATATAATATATGTGCACTGGATATATTTAATATATGTGCACTGGATATACAATATATGTGCACTGGATATATATAATATATGTGCACTGGATATATAATATATGTGCACTGGATATATATAATATATTTCCACTGGATATATATTATATGTGCACTGGATATATATAATATATGTGCACTGGATCTATAATATATGTGCACTGGATATATTTAATATATTTGCGCTGGATATATTTAATATATGTGCACTGGATATATATAATATATGTGCACTGGATATATAATATATGTGCACTGGATATATAATATATATGCACTGGATCTATAATATATGTGCACTGGATATATTTAATATATTTGCACTGGATAGATAATATATGTGCACTGGATATATAATTTATGTGCACTGGATATTTATAATATATGTCCACTGGATATATAATATATGTGTAATGTATATATTTAATATATGTGCACTGGATATATAATATATGTGCACTGGATATATAATATATGTGCACTGGATATATAATATATGTGCACTGGATATATTTAATATATGTGCAATGGATATATAATATATGTGCACTGGATATATAATATATGTGCACTGGATATATAGAATATACGTGCACTGGATATATAATATATGTGAAATATACAAAAAGAGAAAAACATGGCCCGCACATCCCAATCTTATACATTGATCTAGTTGTGCTTCTCAGCAAATTCTACAATACTGAACATGAGGTTCTTAGTATACATATTGATCAAGGTGTATAAGCCCACTAGCCACTTCACGGCGACCTCTTTATAGTGGGTCCTTACTCTACTGGGTGTGGTGCCGCACAGCGACCGCCACAACCCGGAGCCACGGCCCGGAGCCCTGGGGGCTTGGTCTGGTGGCAGGGGTGTTGCCGGACTGCTGGGTCGCTCGCCCTGTGGGCGCCGTGTTACGGTTGTGGCGGTCGCTGTGCGGCACCACACCCAGTAGAGTAGGGACCCACTATAAAGAGGTCGCCGTGAAGTGGATAGTGGGCTTATACACCTTGATCAATATGTATACTAAGAACCTCATGTTCAGTATTGTAGAATTTGCTGAGAAGCACTACTAGATCAATGTATAAGATTGGGATGTGCGGGCCATGTTTTTCTCTTTTTGTATATTTCCGGTAAGTTTCTTCCTTCACCATTTTTTTTTTGTTTTGCCTTGGTACCAGCACTCCCCCCATTTTGCCCAGGTGTTTTTAATTAGCAGGAGACTGCAAAAAGGGACCCACCTACTAGCTCTCAGTCCTCTGACTGGGGCAATATGGTAAGGTGAATTTTTGAGATCTGTTCACATGGTGTGGTGTTGCGTGGTGTCTGCTACTTCTGTGGTGCGGTGCCCATGGGGCGGCGCGGCCCGGAGCCCTGGAGGCTTGGTCTGGTGGCAGGGGTGTTGCCGGACCGCTGGGTCGCTCGCCCTGTGGGCGCCGTGTTACGGTTGTGGCAGTCGCTGTGCGGCACCACACCCAGTAGAGTAGGGACCCACTATAAAGAGGTCGCCGTGAAGTGGCTAGTGGGCTTATACACCTTGATCAATATGTATACTAAGAACCTCATGTTCAGTATTGTAGAATTTGCTGAGAAGCACTACTAGATCAATGTATAAGATTGGGATGTGCGGGCCATGTTTTTCTCTTTTTGTATATTTTATATAATATATGTGCACTGGATATATTTAGAATATATGTGCACTGGATTTATAATATATGTGCACTGGATTTATAATATATGTGCACTGGATTTATATAATATATGTGCACTGGATATATAATATATGTGCACTGGATATATATAATATATGTGCACTGGATCTATAATATATGTGCACTGGAAATATTTAATATATTTGCACTGGATATATTTAATACATGTGCACTGGATATATTTAATATATTTGCACTGGATAGATAATATATGCGCACTGGATATTTATAATATATGTGCACAGGACATACATAATATATGTGCACTGGATATATAATATATGTGCACTGGATATATAAAATATATGTGTACTGGATCTATAATATAAATGCACTGGATATATAATATATGTGCAATGGATATATATAATATATGTGCACTGGATCTATAATATATGTGCACTGGATATATTTAATGTATTTGCACTGGATATATTTAATATATGTGCAATGGATATATTTAATATATGTGCACTGGATATATAATGTATGTGCACTATATATATGTAATATATGTGCACTGGAACTATAATATATATGCACTGGATACATTTAATATATTTGCACTGGATAAATAATATATGTGCACTGGATATTTATAATATATGTGCAATTAATATATAATATATGTGCAATGGATATATTTAATGTATTTGCACTGGATATATTTAATATATGTGCACTGGATATATTTAATATATGTGCACTGGATATATATAATATATGTGCACTGGATATATAATGTATGTGCACTAGATATATATAATATATGTGCACTGGATCTATAATATATATGAACTGGATATATTTAATATATTTGCACTGTATAGATAATATATGTGCACTGGATATATAATATATGTGCACTGTATATTTAATATATGTGCACTGGATATATATATAATATATGTGCACTGGACATATAATATATGTTCACTGGATATTTATAATATATGTGCACTGGATATATAATATATGTGCCCTTGATATATATAATATATGTGCACTGGATATATATAATATATGTGCAGTGGATATATTTAATATATGTGCACTGGATATATTTATAATATATGTGCACTGGATATTTAATATATTTGCACTGGATATTTAATATATGTGCACTGGATATATATAATATATGTGCATTGGATATATATAATATGTGTGCACTGGAAATATTTATAATATATGTGCACTGGATATATATAATATATATGCACTGGATATATTTATAATATATGTGCACTGGATATTTAATGTATGTGCACTGGATATTTAAAATATATGTGCGATGGATATATAATATATGTGCACTGGATATTTAATATATGTGCACTGGATATTTAAAATATATGTGCGATGGATATATAATATATGTGCACTGGATATTTAATATATGTGCACTGGATATATTTAATATATGTGCACTGGATATATAATATATGTGCACTGGATATTTAATATATGTGCACCGGATATATATAATATATGTGCACTGGATATATATAATATATGTGCACTGGATATATATAATATGTGTGCACTGGATATATAATTTATGTTCACTGGATATACAATTTATATGCACTGGATATATATAATATAAGTGCACTGTATATATTTAATATATGTGCACTGGATATATAATATATGTGCACTGGATATATATTATATGAGCACTGGATATATTTATAATATATGTGCACTGGACATTTAATATATGTGCACTGGATATATATCATATATGTGCACTGGATATATAATATATGTGCACTGGATATTTAATATATGTGCACTGGATATATATAATATATGTGCACTGGATATATAATATATGTGCACTGGATATATTTTTAATATATGTACCTTGGATATTTAATATATGTGCACTGGATATATTTAATATATGTGCACTGGATATATAATATATGTGCACCGGATATAAATAATATATGTGCACTGGATATACAATATATGTGCACTGGATATATATAATATATGTGCACTGGATATATAATATATATGCACTGGATATATAATATATGTGCACTGGATATATATAATATATTTCCACTGGATATATATTATATGTGCACTGGATATATATAATATATGTGCACTGGATCTATAATATATGTGCACTGGATCTATAATATATGTGCACTGGATATATTTAATATATTTGCACTGGATAGATAATATATGTGCACTGGATAGATAATATATGTGCACTGGATATTTATAATATATGTCCACTGGATATATAATATATGTGTAATGGATATATTTAATATATGTGCACTGGATATTTAATATATGTGCACTGGATATATTTAGAATATATGTGCACTGGATATTTAATATATGTGCACTGGATATATATAATATATGTGCACTGGACATATAATATATGTGCACTGGATATATATAATCCTCAATCTGACACTGAGTACTGGCTCCCACCATCGGGGAATCGGGAAATGCGGTTTTTACTGCAACATCTTCTTTATTATTTTTCCTTATCCTCTCCTGATGAGAATATGTAATCGAAACGCGTAGACAGATTAATTATTTACAGCATATCTAGTGTGAACCCTATATAATGGCATATTTATCAAGTGGACAGGGACACTAGTTATATGTTTAGGTGTCAGGTTAACTTTGCTATTGAGTGGACGCTTTAGAGCAGTGTGAACAGCATCAAAACAGTAGGGGGGAAGAAGGTATTTACTCTATAAAACACTGTTATCAGCTACAGTATCAGTGAGATTATCATCATCTAGGCACCTATTTAGTGCTAACCATCACCTGTCAAGTTGTGATTATCACTCCCCTAAGCTGAACTACCCTGCAGTATCTAGGAACATTGCAAAAAAGCTATATCTCTATAGTGTTCCCTACTTTTCTTATTGAGATATGTATTCTAATTTTAGCCCTAGCTATACCGTTGAAAGATTTTAGCTGACCATATTTGACATTAAAAGTTATGATTTATGCTAAGTTTTGTGTGGATAAATGGATATATAATATATGTGCACTGGATATATAATATATGTGCACTGGATATATAATATATGTGCACTGGATATATATAATATATGTGCACTGGATATATATAATATATGTGCACTGGATATATAATATATGTGCACTGGATATATAATATATGTGCACTGGATATTTATAATATATGTGCACTGGATCTATAATATATGTGCACTGGATACATTTAATATATGTGCACTGGATATTTAATATATGTGCACTTGATATATATAATATATGTGCACTGGATAAATATAATATATGTGCACTGGATATATATAATATATGTGCACTGGATATTTAATATATTTGCACTGGATATATTTAATATATGTGCACTGGATGTTTAATATATGTGCACTGGATATTTAATATATGTGCACTGGAGATATGTAATATATGTGCACTGGATATATATAATATATGTGCACTGGATATATTTATAATATATGTGCACTGGATATATTTATAATATATGTGCACTGGATATTTAATATATGTGCACTGGATATATTTAATATATGTGCACTGGATATATATAATATATGTGCACTGGATATATTAAATATATGTGCACTGGATTTATTTATAATATATGTGCACTGGATATTTAATATATTTACACTGGATATATTTAATATATGTGCACTGGATATTTAATATATGTGCACTGGATATATATAATATATATGCACTGGATATATATAATATGTGTGCACTGGATATATATCATATATGTGCACTGGATATATAATATATGTGCACTGGATATATATAATATATGTGCACGGGATCTATAATATATGTACCTTGGATATTTAATATATGTGCACTTGATATATATAATATATGTGCACTGGATATATAAAATATGTGTGCAATGGATATATAATATATATGTGCACTGGATATATAATATATGTGCACTGGATATTTATAATATATGTGCACTGGATATATAATATATGTGCACTGGATATATTTAATATATGTGCAATGGATATATAATATATGTGCACTGGATATATAATATATGTGCACTGGATATATAATATACGTGCACTGGATATTTAATATATGTGCACTTGATATATATAATATATGTGCACTGTATATATAAAATATGTGTGCAATGGATATATAATATATATGTGCACTGGATATATAATATATGTGCACTGGATATTTAAAATATATGTGCACTGGATATATAATATATGTGCACTGGATATTTAATATATGTGCACTTGATATATATAATATATGTGCACTGGATATATAAAATATGTGTGCAATGGATATATAATATATGTGCACTGGATATATTTAATATATGTGCAATGGATATATAATATATGTGCACTGGATATATAATATATGTGCACTGGATATATATAATATACGTTCACTGGATATATAATATATGTGTAATGAATATATTTAATATATGTGCACTGGATATATAATATATGTGCACTGGATATTTAATATATGTGCACTGGATATATAATATATGTGCACTGGATATTTATAATATATGTGCACTGGATATATAATATATGTGCACTGGATATATTTAATATATGTGCAATGGATATATAATATATGTGCACTGGATATATAATATATGTGCACTGGATATATATAATATACGTTCACTGGATATATAATATATGTGCACTGGATATATTTAGAATATATGTGCACTGGATATTTAATATATGTGCACTGGATATATATAATATATGTGCACTGGACATATAATATATGTGCACTGGATATATATAATATATGTGCACGGGATCTATAATATATTTGCACTAGATATTTAATATATGTGCACTGGATATATAATATTTGTGCACTGGATTTATATAATACATGTGCACTGGATATATAATATATGTGCACTGGATATATATAATATATGTGCACTGGATCTATAATATATGTGCACTGGATATATTTCATATATTTGCACTAGGTATATTTAATATATGTGCACTGGATACATTTAATATATTTGCACTGGATAGATAATATATGTGCACTGGATATTTATAATATATGTGCACTGGACATATTTAATATATGTGCACTGGATATATAATATATATGCACTGGATATTTAATATATGTGCACTGGATATATTTATAATATATGTGCACTGGATATTTAATATATGTGCACTGGATATATTTACTATATGTGCGCTGGATATTTAATATATGTGCACTGGATATTTATTATATGTGCACTGGAGATATGTAATATATGTGCACTGGATATATTTATAATATATGTGCACTGGATATTTAATATATGTGCACTGGATATATTTAATATATGTGCACTGGATATATAATATATGTGCACTGGATATATTTATAATATATGTGCACTGGATATTTAATATATGTGCACTGGATATATACTATATGTGCACTGGATATTTAATATATGTGCACTGGATATATATAATATATGTGCACTGGATATATTTAATATATGTGCACTGGATTTATTTATAATATATGTGCACTGGATATTTAATATATTTGCACTAGATATATTTAATATATGTGCACAGGATATTTAATATATGTTCACTGGATATACATAATATATGTGCACTGGATATATATATAATATGTGTGCACTGGACATATTTAATATATGTGCACTGGATATATATATATATATATATATATATATATATGCACTGGATATTTAATATATATGCACTGGATATTTAATATATGTGCACTGGATATATATATAATATATGTGCACTGGATATTTAATATATGTGCACTGGATATATATAATATATGTGCACTGGATATATATAATATGTGTGCAATGGATATATAATATGTGTGCAATGGATATATAATATATGTGCACTGGATATATAATATATGTGCACTGGATATATAATATATGTGCACTGGATATATATAATTTATGTGCACTGGATATATAATATATGTGCACTGGATATATTTCATATATTTGCACTGGATCTATAATATATGTGCACTGGATATATTTCATATATTTGCACTGCATAGATAATATATGTGCACTGGATATATAATATATGTGCTCTGGATATTTATAATATATGTGCAATGAATATATAATATATGTGCACTGGATATATATATTATATATGTGCACTGGATATTTAATATATGTGCACTGGATATATAATATATGTGCACTGGATATGTATTATATATGTGCACTGGAAATATAATATATGTGCACTGGATATATATAATATATGTGCACTGGATCTATAATATATCTGCACTGGATATTTATAATAAATCTGCACTGGATATATAATATATGTGCACTGAATACATTTAATATATGTGCACTGGATCTATAATATATGTGCACTGGATATTTAATATATGTGCATTTGATATATATAATATATGTGCACTGAATATATTTAATATATGTGCACTGGATATATTTATAATATATGTACACTGGATATTTAATATATTTGCACTGGATATATTTAATATATGTGTACTGGATATTTAATATATGTGCACTGGATATTTAATATATGAGCACTGGATATATTTAATATATGTGCACTGGATATATATAATATGTGTGCACTGGATATATTTATAATATATGTGCATTGGATATTTAATATATGGGCACCGGATATATTTAATTTATGTGCATTGGATATATAATATATGGGCACTGGATATTTAATATATGTGCACTGGATATATATACTATATGTGCTCTGGATATATATAATATGTGTGCACTGGATATATTTATAATATATGTGCACTGGATATTTAATATATGTGCACTGTATATATTTAATATATGTGCAATGGATATTTTATATATGTGCACTGGATATTTAATATATGTGCATCGGATATATATAATATATGTGCACTGGATATATATATAATATATGTGCACTGGATATATAATATGTGTGCACTGGATATATTTAATATATGTGCACTGGATATATATAATATGTGTGCACTGGATATATATAATATGTGTGCACTGGATATATTTGTAATATATGTGCACTGGATATACAATATATGTGCACTGGATATATATAATATATGTGCACTGGATATATAATATATGTGCACTGGATATATATAATATATGTGCACTGGATCTATAATATATGTGCACTGGATATATATGTGCACTGGATATATAATATATGTGCACTGAATATATATAATATATGTGCACTGGATCTATAATATATGTGCACTGGATATTTATAATATATGTGCACTGGATATATAATATATGTGCACTGGTTATATAATATGTGTGCACTGGATATATTTAATATATGTGCACTGGATATATATAATATGTGTGCACTGGATATATATAATATGTGTGCACTGGATATATTTGTAATATATGTGCACTGGATATACAATATATGTGCACTGGATATATATAATATATGTGCACTGGATATATAATATATGTGCACTGGATATATATAATATATGTGCACTGGATCTATAATATATGTGCACTGGATATATATGTGCACTGGATATATAATATATGTGCACTGAATATATATAATATATGTGCACTGGATCTATAATATATGTGCACTGGATATTTATAATATATGTGCACTGGATATATAATATATGTGCACTGGTTATATAATATATGTGCAATGGATATATTTAATATATGTGCACTGGATATATAATATATGTGCACTGGCTATTTAATATATGTGCACTGGATATATATATATATATATATATATATATATAATATATGTGCAATGGATATATTTAATATATGTGCACTGGGTATATAATATATGTGCACTGGATATATATATAATATACGTGCACTGTATGTATAATATATGTGCACTGGATATATTTAGAATATATGTGCACTGGATATTTAATATATGTGCACTGGATATATATAATATACGTGCACTGTATATATAACATATGTGCACTGGATATATAAAATATATGTGCACTGGATATAAATCAAATCAAATCAAATCAAAACTGCTTTATTGGCACGTCCGAATAGGTATTTGGCATTGCCAAAGCTAGTAAAGCGGGTGGTGGGGTGTGTGGGGGGGTGGAGTTGGGTTCGGGTGGGTGGGTGGTGGGTATGGAGGGGTGGTTTGGGTTATAACAGTCCATGGAGTCTCATCTTCCTCTTCGTTGGTGACCGCTATATGGGTGGGGTTGGTGTATTGGGATAAATATAACAGTCCGTGGAGTCTCATCTTCCTCTGGTTTGGTGACAGCTGGACACATATTGGGCAGCGATCTCCACAGTGGCCTCTTCTTCTCCCAGTAGGATGTAGAGTTTCCTCATCTCGTCTGCAGATATGAAGTCTGGGATGTGGGCAGAGAGTCTTTGGTAGTAGACGGCCCTCACAGATGAGTATTTGGTGCAGTGTAGCAGGAAGTGGGTCTCGTCTTCTAGGGCCCCCAGGTCACAGTGCTGGCACAGTCTGTTCTCCCGTGGCTTGTACCTCTGCCTGTATCGCCCCGTCTCTATCTCTAGGTTGTGGGCGCTCAGTCTGTACTGGCTCAGGGTCTGTCTGTGCTTGGGGTGGCGTATTCTCTCCAGGTAGGTGGCCATGGTGTAGTCCCTTTGTAGGGATTGGTACACGGTGAGTTTCTTGGAGTTATTTATTTCGTTTCTCCATTCTTCAATGTACCGCTCTCTGTTTGCCTCTGTGTGTCACCTTTATGTCCCATAGTGGCCCTTGCACACAGTATTATGTCCCATAGTGGTCCCTGCACACAGTATTATCCCCCATAGTGGCCCCTGCATACAGTATTATTCCCCATAGTGGCCCCTGCACACAGTTTTATGTCCCATAGTGGCCCCTGCACACAGTATTATGTCCCATAGTGGTCCCTGCACACAGTATTATCCCCCATATTGGCGCCTGCACACAGTATTATTTCCCATAGTGGCCCCTGCACACAGTATTATGTCCTATAGTTGCCCCTGCACACAGTATTATGTCCCATAGTGGCCCCTGCACACAGTATTATGTCCCATAGTGGCCCCTGTACACAGTATTATACCCCATAGTGGCCCCTGTACACAGTATTATACCCCATAGTGACCCCTGCACACAGTATTATGTCCCATAGTGGCCCCTGCACACAGTATTATGTCCCATAGAGGCCCCTGCACACAGTATTATGTCCCATAGTGGCCCCTGCACACAGTATTATGTCCCATAGTGGCCCTTGCACACAGTATTATGTTCCATAGTGGCCCCTGCACACAGTATTATGTCCCATATTGGCCCCTGCACACAGTATTATGTCCCATAGTGGCCCCTGCACACAGTATTATGTCCCATAGTGGCCCCTGCACACAGTATTATCCCCCATATTGACCCCTGCACACACTATTATGCCCCATAGTGGCGCCTGCACACATTATTATCCCCCATAGTGACCCCTGCACACAGTATTATCCCCCATAGTGGCCTCTGCACACAGTATTATGTCCCATAGTGGCCCCTGCACACAGTATTATGTGACATAGTGGCCCCTGTACACAGTATTATACCCCATAGTGACCGCTGCACACATTATTGTGTCCCCTGCACACAGTATTATCCCCCAAAGTGACCCCTGCACAGAGTATTATGCCCCATAGTGGCCCCTGCACACAGTATTATTCTCCATAGTGACCCCTGCACACAGTATTATCCCCCATAGTGACCCCTGCACACAGTATTATGTCCCATAGTGGCTCCTGCACACAGTATTATGTCCCATAGTGGCCCCTGCACACAGTATTATACCCCATAGTGGCCCCTATCATCGGTTCAGCCTCCTCCTATGGCTGTGCCTGTGACATAACAAGGGCCCCCTCAGCATCCTCCTCTTCCAGTCTGGGAGTCCATGTTCCTCTTCCATAATGACCCTCATCCTTCTCCATCTACACAGGGTGATGACGTTGTCTAAGAGGTGGAAACTGTTTCTTCCCTCCCTGGTTGCAGGAGTGTAAAAGTTTCCTCTAAAATATACAAGAGGGTTGACACTGCTGCTGTCATCTCCACTGAAATATTGGTGGCTTCTTCATAGATCTTGTGGAGCCGGCACCCTTCCCTCCTGGCGTCTGTATCTTGTAGTAACACATTGTCCCTGTGCTCTGCTGCAGGTAATAATCCTAATAAGCACCTTGTGCAGCTCACACAAACCCTCCAGCATGTGCAGGGGGAACTTATACCGAGTTGTCATGTTGCAGAGAAGTCTGAGACTGTCAGATATTGTTCTCACCTGATTTGTGTGATCAGTCTCTACACACAAGACATTGTCTGCTCAGTGTTTCCTCCTATAACATGCGGCTGCAGCCATTTTCTCCTACTGGGGACATTTATATTCATTTGTTCAGTTTCTTTATAAAGACAAACAAATTGGAATAATCAGGACGAACCTGACTTGTTATGAACCGACTCCCCCATCTCTAGTCCGGGGGATGGTCATGTCTATGGAATAATAATGGAGGGTCCGGGGGATGGTCATGTCTATGGGATAATGATGGAGGGTCCGGAGGATGGTCATGTCTATGGGATAATGATGGAGGGTCCGGGGGATGGTCATGTCTATGGGATAATGATGGAGGGTCCGGGGGATGGTCATGTCTATGGGATAATGATGGAGGGTCCGGGGGATGGTCATGTCTATGGGATAATGATGGAGGGTCCGGGGATGGTCATGTCTATGGGATAATGATGGAGGGTCCGGGGATGGTCATGTCTATGGAATAATGATGGAGGGTCCGGGGGATGGTCATGTCTATGGGATAATGATGGAGGGTGCGGGGGATGGTCATGTCTATGGGATAATGATGGAGGGTGCGGGGGATGGTCATGTCTATGGAATAATAATGGAGGGTCCGGGGGATGGTCATGTCTATGGGATAATGATGGAGGGTCCGGGGGATGGTCATGTCTATGGAATAATAATGGAGGGTCCGGGGGATGGTCATGTCTACGGGATAATGATGGAGGGTCCGGGGGATGGTCATGTCTATGGAATAATAATGGAGGGTCCGGGGGATGGTCATGTCTATGGGATAATAATGGAGGGTCCGGGGGATGATCATGTCTATGGGATAATGATGGAGTGTCCGGGGGTCAGTCATGTCTATGGGATAATGATGGAGGGTCCGGGGGATGGTCATGTCTATGGGATAATGATGGAGGGTCCGGGGGATGGTCATGTCTATGGAATAATGATGGAGGGTCTGGGGGATGGTCATGTCTATGGGATAATGATGGAGGGTCCGGGGGATGGTCATGTCTATGGAATAATGATGGAGGGTCCGGGGGTCGGTCATGTCTATGGGATAATGATGGAGGGTTCGGGTGATGGTCATGTCTATGGAATAATGATGGAGGGTCCGGGGGTCGGTCATGTCTATGGGATAATGATGGAGGGTCCGGGGGATGGTCATGTCTATGGGATAATGATGGAGGGTCCGGGGAGTTGGTTTCAGGTCTGGACATCAGGATATAAAATGTCCATTGTCTCTCCTGATTCTCACATGAGAAGGTCTCGGAGTATCTCAGGAATCTCTTACAGATGATAAATAGGGGGGGGGGGGGGGGGCAACAGGTACAATGCAGATACAATATGTGCATGGTGGGGGGTCTCAGGAGGATATTGTATGAGGTGGAGCCCAGTATCATCCTCAATAGTGTCTCTGATCAGGAAGGAGGTAATGGGGGAGGGCAGATGTGGCCACCATAGGGCTATATAGATCCAAGCATTGTCCAGGAGGTTTATTTACCAGAGGACTTACAAGGAGGGAACTTACCTGAGGAGGAGACCCTGACAGGAGATATATATATATATATACCTGAGCTGAGAGTGCGGAGCGCCCCCGTCTGGTGAGTAGAATATCACTGACTATAATATACTGTAATGATGGTGGACTATAAGGAATAGGTGTCTGTATATGTCATGTGTATGGGTTATGTCTGTCCCCGTGTGGAGGTCTCCATATTAACCCTGTAATAACCGGAACAGTCATTTTACCCCTTATGTAACCCCTTAATGACCAGGACATGTTTGTATTTTCCTATTGGGTAACCCAGGAGTTATTAAACACTTTTTAACATTGTTTGGGCGGCAAAGAGATACAATACAGAAATTTAGACATTTTTGTTTTAGATTTGTCTTCAGGTTTTTATGGACCAGGAAATATCTTTTTTATTTATTTCCTTTTACATTTTTATTATTTACAAAAAGTTTTGGTGCAGGAAATTAATGAGAAAATGTAACTCCATTAACCAGTTCAGGAGCGGCCATAGACTATATACCCGTCCGTCCTTGTAGTGTTTAGTAGCTGCAGATCTGGGGAGTCGGCTGTGACTACATCCGGAGCTCCTCTAGAGAAGGCAGAGACTGGTTATTACCGTCCTCACATCCCCATCTCTGTATACACCACGCTCAGTGAGTGCTATTGTACTTAGTCATATATGAAAGAAACCTCAGATCTCTACAACCTATATGTTGGTTTCCAGCTGTATACCGCCTCTGTTCTGCTCACACATATACTGTGGGGGATATCAGCTCGTGTAACCTCCATTTTGGATTCCAGGGCCATGTGGGGCGATGCCTGCAGCCGTTTTAGAGAGCTCACCCCCCTCAGCCATAATGAGATGCGACTCCTCTCCTGAACTATGTGACCACTTTGCCCCCAATCATGTTATGCTAATTATACTGGTCCAACCTGTTCTTTGTCTATACCAGGGGTCTCAAACTCAATTTACCCGGGGGCCGCTGGAGGTAGAGTCTGGGTCAGGCTGGGCCACATCAGGTTTTCCCAATTTTTTTATTTCTAAAAGTCGCCATGTTCTGACACCCGTAACTTTTTTATACGTCCGTATACGGGGATGTATAGGGCGTCTTTTTTTGTGGGGCCGGGTGTACTTCCCAGTTCTACCATTTTGGGGAATTGCTTTTGCTTTGATTATTTTTTATTCAAATTTTTATCAGAGGCAAAACAGTGACAAAACGTCGGTTTGGCCCTTTTGACTCTGTTTCCTGCTGTGGTGTTTACCGTACTGGAGAAATATTGTTATAGATTTATACAGCGAGTTTTTCCGGACACAGGGAGACCTAACATGGATGTGCTTCACAGTATTAGAATACTTTTATATGTGTTCTAGGGAAAAGGGCGTGATTTGAAATTTAAATACTTTTACATTGTTTTTATATATTTTTTTTTTACTTTTTTATTTTTTGGATTTATTACACCTCCTAGGGGTCTTGAACCCCAGGGGGTCTGATCATTAATGCAATGCATTACGTTGCTAATGCATTGTAATATATTGCAAAAAATTATCATTTCTTTTGCAGGATGCATAGAGCAGCCTGCAAAAGAAAATCACTGCAGACCGGCCGGGGAGTCTTTACAAGGCTCCCGACTGTCATCCCAACGTGACGTCGGCCCTGGAGCATACTCCAGGTGTCGGCGATCACGGGCAAAAGAGGGGTTAATGCCTCCAATCGATGCGGGCACTGACTGGAGGCATTAGCACTGGGTGTCTACTGTGTAAACCAGTAGACACCCAACAGCTATGGCGGTCGCCCAACTTTCGGGCGGCCGCCATAGTTTAACTCCCGGATTCCACCGGGTGCCGCAAACTATTGTCCCGAAGGCCACAGTTGGCCCGTGGGCCGCGAGTTTGAGACCCCTGGTCTATACAATGTATTTAGCTGGTTGCTGGAATAGTGTTAAGGTGCCATGTGACATTTGCAGAGCCCCTAAAGTACCAATAATATGTAAATCCCTCAAAAGTGACCCCATTTTAGAAACTACACCCCTCAAGTAATTTCACAAGGGGTAATGTGCAATGTGAAAATTTTCATTTTTAAAGAAATATGCCATTTTGATGCCCAATACATTGTACCCACTGAGTCATCAGAGACATACACTCATAAAACCATTAAATGGGCCATCCCGGGGACAAATAGTTATATATGTGGGTGTACACTGCTGCTTGGACACACAACAGGGCTCAGGAGGGAAGGAGCACTGCGCTTTTTAGCTTTTGGGGTACAGATTTCTGGACACCATTTTGTTTTTGCAGAGCCCTGGAGGTATAAGTAAATTGGAATTCTCCAAGAAGTGACCCCATTTTGTAGGGGAAATTTTAGGGTCTCTGCAAATATGACATGGTGTCCACAAACCAACAATCTAAATCTGCACTCCAAAAGCACATAGCGCCCCTTCACATCTACCCCCTGCTGTGTACCCAAATGGCAGTTTACACCCACATGTATGACACTGGTGTACCCCGGATAATAACATCATATGTGGGTATACACTGCTGTTTGGGCACAGAAGGGAAGGAGCGCTATTTTGGTTTTTGGAGCACAGTTTGGTTTTTGGATGTCTTATCACTTTAGCAGATCCCCTGAATTACCAGTAAAGTGGATTCTGTAGACTTGTGACCCCATTTTGGAAACTACACCCCTAAAGTGATTTATCAAGTAGGGTAGCGAGCATTTATAACCCTTGAGTATTGCATTCATTTAATTTCAATAAATGATTGTGCAGCTGATATTGAAAAGGAAAATATGTTGTGCCCAGTTTGTGTCAGCAGAGACACACACTCCAAAGACTGGTAAGCGGGTATCCCGGGCACAACAGCTTTTGGAGCCTTCATCTCTGATACAAGCCGGGCACAACATATTATGCATTGGAATTACATATTCCTGGAAAAATTGTCATTTTCACTTTTTGCAGTCAGCTGCGTATTCATTTCTGGAGAATAAATTATAGCAACTATTGGATAAATTGCTTCAAGTAAATGTAGTTTCCAAAATGGGGTGACATGTCATGGATTCTACTTTACTGGCATTTCAGTAGCTCTGCAAAAGTGTCATGGCATCCCAAAGCTAAACTGTCTAAATCTGTGCGCCAAAAACCAAATAGCGCACATATTTTTGTATTTCATGTTACATAGATTAATGAATATAACAGTTATATCGATATGTATACGCTTCACTTCGTTTCCGGCCTCTGGACAGCATGTGCGCTCCGGTGGTTGGGTCTGTGGAGCGCATATGCGTTCCATGGGGGATACCGGAAGTGAAGCGCTTGTCGCTCTTGAACGGCTCTTTTCTCTTTTGAGCTGTGTTGGTGCCCGGTTGTGTGAGTATCCCACTAATAGCTGATATATAACTTTTATGTGGACCACTAGTATGAATAAATATTGTGGCATGTATATACTAGGTTGGCCGAATAGGATAGTTTGGAACGCATGTGCGTTCCATGATAACCGGAAGTGACCTAATTGGAAACTTCCGTGCGGTCCTTTTCAGAATAGATACACGCCATGCGAGTAACACGCCGAGGGTGCGGTTAAACTCAACAACAGGTCTGTTTATTTTATTATATTATATATTATATTTGCTGTGTTTGTTGCTCTTTACTTTTGGAATATATGCTGTGCTATATGTGTGACACCTTCCTATGATGGAAATGGTCATGTGTGGGGGGTGGTTCCCTAAAAGCCAATTTATACTCTGTTTGAGCAGTGTTTGTAACATTGTCCTTTGTTCACCTGAAGAAGAAACTTGTATGGTTTCGAAACGCGTTGTGTGAAAGGCTATTAATAAACGAATATAACAAGAATACAGCTGGTAAGCGCGGATCTATTTGTCCATTGGTAACTTCTATAGAAGGTTTTTTCCTTGGATTGGTCTTTATTATTGCATTGCTAATATCAGTTTATATCACATATGACAATACATACGTTATCCTGGGTACACCAGTGTCATACATGCGGCATAAGCTGCAGTTTGGGAACACAGCAGGGCGCAGTTGGGAAGGAACGCTATGTGGCTTTTGGAGTACAGATGCAGGACGCCATGTCATGTTTACAGAGCCTCTAAGGTACCAGAAAAGGGGAATCCCAAAAGGAGTGACCCCATTTTGAAAACTGCAACCCTCAAAACAATTTAGATTACAGATACCGGCACCCCCCGATCATGGCGGAACCCCTTGGCTGTTGCGGTCATGCTTGATCGCAGCATTCAAGGGGTTAAAGCTCCAATCCGATGTTATGGAGCAGAGTGTTAGCTGTCAGTAAGTGCCAGTTGTATTTTTACTATTGGCCGGACTGTTATGGAGCAGGGTGTTAGTTAGTGCCAGTTTTATTTTTACTATTGGCCGGACTTCAGAGACCAAGACCACAAATTTACAGCTGGTGGTCGCCAACCAGTTAAGCTACCTCTTTCCCTCCATTAAAGCAGAACCCACTATACACACAAGAACTCTGTGTGTGTTTCTCTAAGCTAGCTTATACACCAACTTTATTCATTTGGACTTCAATACGGTGATACTTAGGGCGGATTGTGCTCACACACACACACATACTCAGTTTTGTTTTGTTTTTAATGTAGATTGTGAACCATATATAGATCACAATGTACTTTTTTTTTTCCCTATCATGTCTTTTTGTAGAATGGGAGGAAATCCATGCAAACACGGGGAGAACATACAAACTCCTTGCAGATGTTGTCCCTAGCAGGATTCGAACCCAGGACTCCAGCGCTGCAAGGCTATAGTGCTAAACACTGAGCCACCATGTTGCTCCTATTCTCTCTGTTTTCCTTACTGCTCACACAGCTCAGCTTCCTTCCTACCCCATATATTGACCCGCATACAGCCAGCTTTCTCCATGCTCTCGCTATACACTTAGCTCTGCTACCTGCAGGTCCCCCACACACATCTTTTGCACTTCCACCCTTCCCCCAACAGTCAGCTATGCTCCTTCCACCCTTCCCCCAGTCTTACCCCTGTTATCTACACACTTCTCCAGCACAAAGCTCTTCCTCCACCCTTCCCTCCTTCACTTAGCTCTTCTACCATTCTGTTCTTCCCCATACAGAGAGTCCTGAACAGCTTGTACCATAAAGTAAGTTATTGAAGAACAAGCTCCACCCCTGTACGTGACTGATCACATGACTATGACTCTATGAAAGGTATTATTCCAGAGCCTGAAAAATACCGACAACTAGTATTACCGGCAGTGCTGTCTGCATTACAGTGCGGAAAGTTATCCCCTTGCCTTGTGACTACCCTGGAGGTCTTTACATGACCCCAAAAACTTTTACCATTAGGGTACCAATTGGGATTTCTTCTAAATATATTTATTGACCCTTATTAATAATACTATGGATGTCGGGTATTAGATTATACAGACTGTCCAGGAGCTGAGCAGCTGTAATAGCCACGGGGATTGCACTGTATTATACATCAGAGACCCGGCAGTAATACCCACGATCAGTGCCCGCAGTAATCACAGGCATTAAGGCCTCCGTTGTCTTGTCTGGCATATCCCTGTATTACAGGCTCCTCTATGCAGCCTGTAATAGAACTGCCCATATTATACAATGCATTGTGATGTATTAGCATCGTGATGGGTTATATTAATAATAATGAGGTTCAAGACCTCTAGGAAGGCCAAAAAAAGGAAAATGTAGAAATAATTTTTTAACAAATATAAAAAAATTCATATCACCCCCTTTTCTTACAAGACCTATAATAGTTAAACACGTCCACATTAGGTTTCCCTGTGTCTGAAATTACCGGTGTGTCACCTTATATTGCTGTTTTACCTTCCATAGAAATTTGACTAAAAAGCAATAGACATTATCCATGATGTAACTAAAAAGTACAACTTGCTCCGCAAAAACCAAGCCCTATGCATCCCTATACATGGAGATATGAAAAAGTTACAAGTGTCAGAGTATGGCAGCTGCAAGAGTCTATTTTTTGTACAGTGAACGACTGAAAATGAAAACCCATAAGAATATCGCACAAATGCAGATTTTTTTCCAGTTCCACCCCATTCAGTATCTTTTCCAGCTTCCCAGTACATTGTACAGAATAATAAATGGTAACATTACAAATTACAATCTGTCCCCCAGACAAAGTACATTAATCCCTCATACGGCTCTGTGAACGGAAAAATAATAAAGTTTTAGGGTTTGGAAGGCGGAGAGTCAAAAAAGAAAATTGATTGTGGCGAGAAGGGGTTAAAGGGGTTATGCCATAAAAAGTATTTATCCTACATCCATATGATAGATTGCAAATACCTGATCGGCGGGGTCTGACTCCTGACACCCTCCGATCCTGACAATGGGATGTGTATTTCCCCAATGCACATTCATTCTGACTGCAGCTTGTAGGTCGGTTGGTGGACGGACAATACCGGGTTCCTATTGACAACAATGGGAGCACCGGAGATAGCCAATCGCTTTACTTCAGCTATTTCTGATGCTCCTCCCGAAACGTATGGGGGCGTCATCCACCACATGACAGGTCTACATTCTACCTGGTGGGGGTCTCTGCAGTCAGACCCCACCAATCAGGTATTCTATGGGTAATACTTTCCTGGTATTTCCCCTTTAATGACCCGGTAGAGGGTTTGTACACTTTCTAATACACAATATAAGAGTCCGTTCTGTATTCGGAATAACTAGATTTAGTAGATTTGTAGATTGTTCGATATCTCATTACTTGTTACTGACACTGTTGTGTATAAGAAATCCTCATATGGTGATTTGGTGACTATTGTGCGACATGTCTCGGTAATTACAATATCTCACTAATAAAATTATAATTGTTTTGTTTAAAAAAATTCTGTTTTATTTTGCAGGCGGTGACTGGATGAGCGGCTCCATAGACACCCCCCGAATATAAAGGAGAAGATCATCACAGATTGGTACAAGAAGACCTGGACGTAGACTGGCGAAATCTTTTCTGGTTCTGAACCATGAGCTCAGACATGAAACCTAATCCTTCCATACATGAGGGAACTGGCAGAGATGAAAAAACATTTCCATGTCCTGAATGTGGGAAACATTTTAGCAAAAAAGCACATGTTGTAGATCATATAAGAACCCACACAGGAGAGAAGCCATATTCATGCTCAGAATGTGGGAAATGTTTTACAACTTCAAGTCTTCTCCAAACACATCAGAGAACTCACACAGGAGAGAAGCCATATTCATGTTGTGAATGTGGAAAATGTTTTAACCAAAAATGGTGTCTTACAAAACATCTGAAAGTTCACATTGCAGACAACACTTATTCTTGCTCAGAATGTGGAAAACGTTTTATGTTCAAATCAAATCTTGAGACTCATCTAAGAGTTCACACACAAGAGAAGCCATATTCATGCTCAGAATGTGGGAAATGTTTTAGCCAACATGGTAATCTTAAGAGTCATGAGAGAACTCACACAGGAGAGAAGCCATATTCATGCTCAGAATGTGGGAAATGTTTTAGCCAACGAAGTCATCTTAAGAGACATGAGAGAAGTCACAAAACAAGAACAATTCCCCAGTAAAGTGTAACCAGTAAGATGTCACTGCGGTATTTCTGTACATAGGTATCATGAACTATGTGACCCTGATATAAAGTATATTTACCAGCCATTACTACACCCAGAGTCGCCTTCCAGGAATCTTCATCGCCTCTTCTTTACAGAACTGCTTTCCTTCAGATACACTCGGAGATTTTCTTACATGAACTGCTCAATTCAGATCCAGAAGAAACTAGAACTAGAAATCTTGACTCTTTTACAGCGGCATTATTTTATCCTCCTGGCTGTGTGAGGAGTCAGACCCCGCTGATCTGATATTGATGACCCCCGATACATGAGCCATCAGTCTATAACCTGCAGGACACCTCTAGTTTGGACCTTTAGGACTGAGCGGCTTTCCATTAATGTCGCTGTATGAGGGCTTAGTTTTTTGTGCGGGTTGTATTTTTTAGTAGTAACATTTCAGGATAGATGGAATTTATTGATGAACTTTTATTAAATGTAACAACAATTTCACCATTTACCATGTGACATAAATAATGTTTTCCCTTTATGATGATGTCGCTGCGATTATGGGGACACCAAATATGTAGAAATGTTTTTGTTTTATGTTTTGCAACTTTTTCAGAATAAAGAAACTTTGAAAACAATTTGTCGCTGCTTTCTAAGAGCCAAAACTAAAACATAATTCTATCACTGTATTCCTATGGGGCTTGTGTTTTGTAGGAGCAGATGTAGTTTTATAGGTAACATTATGGGGCACAGGGGGCTTCTTACTTACAGGCTGTGGACACCTTTGTACATGAGAAATCAATAAACACATATTGTCCTAAGACAATGGACCAGGCCCCGTCACATTTACCATCATTTACACCAGATTACTGACATGAGCTATGAGCTGGGGTAGATTTCAGCACGGCCTATATCCACCTCCTTGGCTACCAGGACAGATATCAATGCTTGTGGTACATCCCAATACAAACACCAGACGTCAGTGTCACATTGTAGTCAGCACTTATTGAATAGAATTCCAGTAAATTTTATTTTTCATCATCTCAAAGAAAACAAGACTAATAAGTCTACACGGAATAATCTGCGGCAGGTTCTCATGAAGGCCGGATTCATATCGCTGTAATATGGAGATATTCAACCAGACATATAACATCCTCAAGTCCTGTAACAATTGTGGGATTTATTACCTGCCCGCACTGAATGGGTCATGAGACCGGGCGTCAGAATGGGATCAGGGAATATTTGTGATCATGGGTGGATTTGTTTAGAATACAACCCATGTGCGGGCCCCAGAGACCAGGTAGGGGCCGATATTTACTCATCAATCCTCGCTCCTGTCCTGGTCCCCACTTCAGCTCCAGGAAGCTCCATACACTTCTTATGTGTCACTGTATGTGGTGAAGGTAACTGGGGCAATATACTGTGTGGGGACCCAAAATAAGGGACAATATATAGCATGGGGGGTTAAAAATGGGGACAGTAAACTGTGTGGGGGCCAGTAAAGGGGGGTTATACTGTGTGCCACAGTCCTATGTATAATATGGAGGGGCGCATTGTAGGGAGTTTGCCATTTTGCTGCTGCACTATTTTATCCAGATTTTTTGACTTGCACATGGGGGCGGTTCTTGTAAAGAGGGGGCGTGGCCTAATCACTGTTATTTGTGAGCTCCGGACATCATTATGTTTGGGGTCCTCAGAATGTCAGGTCCACCCCCGGGTTACAATATCCTCAGTACAACAGAACCGACAGGTCAACCAGGACTTTTTTCTGGCACTAAAATCACCAGCGAGTCCTCCATATATAATCGCCTGCACCGACACAGCTCTGTATTATACCATAAACCGTAAAACCTGAAGTATCTTTCATAGAACAACCAGCAGGTGGCGGTGCTCCAAGTGCATACAGGTTGTGGGGGAGGAAGGCTCAGCGGTAGCAGCAGCGGACCCAGACAGTCAGAGACAGACACCAAAATCAGTTTGAACAGGGCTTTAGCCCTGTGTGTTTATTTTGCAAAAAGGTGTTGGCAAACAAAAACAGGCCTTTACTTCAGGCAAAAACAGAAACACAAATACCTGCCCGGCTAGGCGACTAACTACACAGAAGCAATCTGTCTATACGTGTGGCTTGCTTCAACCACATGGACAAAACAAAGCAACAAGAAATACAAGCTGTGGAGCAGCCACTGGTCTCACCAGTTTTCAGTTTGGATGGACAGGACCTGGCTCCACCACTCTCCCCCAGGAACTGCCCAGAACTGAAGTTTTGAGAGGCTTTATAGGCCTGTGATTAGGCCTAACTGTTCCCACCTGTACACGACAGCTCCTTCCTGCAGTAGGATGAGAAGAGGTTAATACTGACAGATGCCTTGCTACAGCTATATGAAGCCCTCACTCACCAGACATATGAGAGGACTCTGGGGGAGATATAGCGTCCTTCCAGGACTTTTCCTGTCACTTTCTTACATACCCTCCCCCTTTGTTCGAACCTATAGGGGCGAACACCTTTCGCCACCATACAATGTGTCCTGGACAAAGCGTCTGCATTCCCCTGTAATTTACCGGATCGGTGTTCGACCTTAAATTTAAAATTTTGTAAGGTAAGGAACCATCTCGTAACCCGGGCATTTCTCTCTTTAGCCTGAGACATCCATGTGAGAGGGGAGTGGTCAGTAATCAACCGAAACTGTCGGCCTAGCAAATAATACCGTAGGGACTCCAGAGCCCATTTGATGGCCAAACACTCCCTTTCTACAATACTGTAATTTTTCTCTGCAGGAATGAGCTTTCGACTTAAGTACGTGACTGGATGTTCCTCACCTTCAATCACTTGTGACAGGACTGCCCCTAACCCTACATCTGAGGCATCTGTCTGTACCACAAACTCTTTGGCATAATTGGGAGTGACCAAGACTGGTTGTATACAAAGGACCGTTTTCAACTTTTGGAATGCCCCCTCAGCCCCTTCACTCCATTTGATGAGGCCAGTTCTCCCTCCCTTGGTCAGGTCAGTCAGGGGAGCTGCAATGGAGGCAAAATTGGGTATGAACCTCCTATAGTACCCCACAATTCCCAGGAAAGCCCTCACCTGCTTTTTACTTACGGGACGGGGCCAATTCTGGATAGCCTCTACTTTATTCACCTGAGGTTTAATTACTCCTCTTCCTATTGTGTACCCCAAATACCGGGCTTCCTCAAGGCCCAAAGCGCACTTTTTGGGGTTAGCAGTTAATCCGGCTGCCCGAAGCGAATCTAGTACCGCTTGGACCTTCGGCAAGTGGCTCCCCCAATCAGGGCTGAAGATGACAATATCGTCAAGGTAGGCTGAAGCATACCTGCGATGTGGCTTGAGGATTTTGTCCATCAACCGTTGAAAGGTGGCGGGAGCACCATGTAATCCGAAAGGCATAGTTACGTACTGGAAGAGACTATCTGGGGTGGCAAATGCAGTTTTCTCTCTAGCACTCTCCGTAAGCGGCACCTGCCAATACCCTTTTGTTAGATCGAGAGTAGAGAAATACCTGGCAGTCCCTAACCTCTCGATCAGCTCGTCTACTCTGGGCATTGGGTAGGCATCAAACTTTGAATTTTCATTTAATTTACGGAAATCGTTACAAAATCTGATTGTACCATCGGGTTTGGGAATCAGGACAATAGGATTTGACCACGCACTTTTTGACTCTTCAATGACCCCAAGAGCTAACATATTGTTAACCTCTTTTGTTATGGCCGGTCTACGAGCTTCAGGTACACGGTAGGGCTTCAGACTGATTCGTACCTGCGGCTCGGTTACAATGTCATGCTCTATTAGATTAGTATGCCCGGGTGTCTCTGAAAATACATCAGTGTTTCTTTGTACTAGTTCCTTTGTCTCTTGTGCCTGTACCTTAGACAGAGTCAACGCTATCTGTACATCAGGACAATGATTACCAATTGCACCTCTGCCTTTAGTGGCAATCTCTCTAGGGGCACTTAGTGCCGACATGGATTCCCTCTCTTTCCAGGGTTTTAACAGATTCACATGGTAGATCTGTTCAGGTTTCCTCCTGCCTGGTTGGAAGACCTTGTAGTTTACATTTCCCACTTTTTCAATTATCTCATATGGACCTTGCCACTTGGCTAGGAATTTACTCTCTACGGTGGGCACGAGCACTAATACCCGGTCACCTGGGTTAAAGGATCTGAGCTGAGCCTTTCTGTTATAAACACGGCTTTGTGCCAACTGAGAATGCTCCATGTGCTCCTTTACGATGGGCATTACTGCGGTAATTCGGTCTTGCATTTGGGTTATGTGTTCTATAACGCTACGGTAGGGAGTGGGTTCCTGTTCCCAAGTTTCCCTAGCAATATACAATAGACCCCTTGGATGTCTTCCATACACTAGCTCGAAGGGAGAGAATCCGGTGGAGGACTGGGGTACCTCTCGGATGGCAAACATTAAATATGGCAGCAAACAATCCCAGTCCTTACCATCCTTGCTAACCACCCTTTTCAACATTCCTTTAAGGGTCTTATTAAACCTCTCAACTAGGCCATCGGTCTGGGGGTGGTAGACAGAGGTTCTCAAGTGCTTAATACCCAGGAGCTTACACATTTCCTTTGTAACTTTGGACATAAAGGGGGTACCTTGATCCGTCAGGATCTCTTTAGGGATACCAGTCCGGGAAAACATATAAAACAACTCCTTTGCGATCAGTTTTGCCGAGGTATGTCTGAGGTGCACGGCCTCAGGGTATCGGGTAGCATAATCTACTACAACCAATATGTACTGATATCCCCTAGCCGATTTCACCAGGGGTCCCACCAAATCCATAGCTATACGCTCAAAGGGCACCTCTATAATTGGGAGGGGTACTAATGGACTCCTGAAGTGTGAGACTGGTGCAGTCAATTGGCACACTGGGCAGGAGCTACAGTAGTCTCGTACATGTCTGTCCACCCCCGGCCAATAGAAACGTTGTAATATACGTTCTTTAGTTTTCTCATACCCCAAATGTCCTCCCAGTGCATGCTTATGGGCTAAGTCTAGAACCACTTTCTGAAAGGGTTGGGGTACCAACAATTGCTCAATAACATTATTTCTTATTTTGCTTACCCTATACAGTAAATCCTGGTTCATAGCAAAATAAGGAAATTCTTGATCAGCCCCCGGATATTGGGACTTACCATTTATCACTTTTACATTTTCTCGTGCCCGAGACAAGTGTGGGTCCCTAAGTTGGGCAGTACCAAAATTGTCGTGGGACACCTCAAGTTCCGGTAGGTCAGACACCTCCTGCTGACCTTCAGTGTCACCAGCTAACACGGTAAGAGGCGAGCTATTTTCTTCTGGGACGGCGGCTATTGCTGGCCCACCACAGTCCGGGTCAAACGGTTCAGGATCAATTTGCGGTAACCTTTCACACCCATCCTGCTCTTTATCTTGGTTTTTCCACAGGCTCCAGAACCCAGGAAAATCTCTTCCAAGAATGACACTGTGGAACAGACTCTGAACTACGCCAACCTGGTGACGGACTACCCCACAGGTAGTCTCGATGGGGACTTCGGCTATTGGGTACTTTCTGATGTCACCATGGATGCACAAGACCCCCACCGTACGCCCATTGTATTGGGCAGGGTCCACCAGAGTCGCACGTACCAGGGTCACCACACTACCAGAGTCCATGAGAGCAGACACAGACTGTCCTCCCACAGTTACCACACACATTTGGGGATCCTCATCCGTCGGCAGTTCGGCTAAACAGGCAGGTTGAGAAAACAGCGAGACTCGCCGGGCACTGCTACAGTCCATTGGCTCAATGGTCAGAGAGCAACGTGCCGCCACATGTCCCATCTCATGGCACCGCCAGCACCGTAAATGGGATTGGTCGCCATTTTGCATTTTGAATCTAGGGAACACAGTTCTGGCTGCCTGCTCCCCGGGTATACGACCTTCCAGTCCAATCCTCCTCACACCCCTACTGGTGGGTATTATCTTGCCAGATTTCGGGGAGGCTGGTCGGGAGGGTGTCTGGAGGAGTTCCTCAGTGGCCCGATATCTCTCCACCAGGCAAACCAGCTCCTCTGCCGTCGTGGGCCCTGCTTAGCCAACCCAGCGTTGGATTTTAGGAGGAAGGGAGCGGGTGTACTTGTCCAGCACTACCCGTTCCACCATCTTGGCAGGGGAGGCTTCTTCTGGCTGAAGCCACTTCTTCACCAGGTAGACCAGATCATGCATTTGAAACCTGGGCGATAGGCTTTCAGAAAAAGTCCATTGATGTACCCTTCCGGCTCGTACATGCATGTTTACTCCAAGTCGGGCTAGGATTTCTCCCCTCAGCTTGGTATAGTCCCTGGCTTCTGTCTCACACAGATCATAATACGCCTTTTGTGGCTCCCCGGTTAAAAAAGGCGCCACGACATCTGCCCACTGTTCTCTTGGCAGCTTTTCTCGTTCTGCAACCCACTCAAAGACATGTAAATACGCTTCCACGTCGTCTGTGGATGTCATCTTTTGTAAAGAACTCTGTACAGCAGCTCGAGCAGTGGGTCTCACCTCTTGGGTCTCAGCCGCAGACTCTCTCTCTGGTTTTTGAGCAGCCAAGGTCTCACTTAACGCAGCCAACTGTTTCATGAACATCACATTCATCTCTTGCTGCCATTTTTCAGAGGCCTCCATTGCACGCTGTTGTCGCCTTTCAGCATCCACCTGGGCCTGTCCAAGCAACTTAACCAGGTCTTCCATTGCGGCTGCGTTTGTTCTTTGTTCTCCCACCGCCTTCACCCAGGACATCAGGTGATAGAGCGAGGAAAAAAAAAAAAGGTATCTGTCTCTTTAAGAGCTGTTTTAAAGTGGGCTTGCCCGCATCCTCCACCAAATGTGGGGGAGGTAGGCTCAGCGGTAGCAGCAGCGGACCCAGACAGTCAGAGACAGACACCAAAATCAGTGTAAACAGGGTTTAAGCCCTGTGTGATTAGGCCTAACTGTTCCCACCTGTGCATGAAAGCTCCTTCCTGCAGTAGGTTGAGAAGAGGTTAACTGACAGATGCCTTGCTACAGCTATAGGAAGCCCTCACTCACCACACATATGAGAGGACTCTGGGGGAGATATAGCGTCCTTCCAGGACTTTTCTTGTCACTTTCTTACAAGGTCCAAGATCTTAGAGCGGCAGGGCATGGAGGTATGGGCAGGGTCGGACTGGCCCATCGAGGAGCCAGTGACATATATATAGAGCTCTGCACCTATAGGGGGCGACACTCGCTGTATCCGAGCTCCTGACTATCTTTAGCACATTCATAGACATGGAGGTCGGGTGGTGCTGATATTGAGAAGTGATGCAGTGCCTTAGGCTGGGATTGTGGCTTTGTTAATCCCAATCCTGCTTTGTGCATTTCCATTCAGACAGTGCTAATAGCGCAGACGTTGCGCATACACTCTCATTTACATTGAATGATTGGGCCGGAATTGCCCTTTAGTAACCTTAGTGCTATTGTTGCACTTCTGTGCTAGTTCTGCCCCAGACTCGGCCTTACACATCTCGCAGTTTCATGTGGATGGCTCGGATATATTACAGATTACTAATAGGTCCTATGTTTAGGGGCCCCCAGTTTAGGGAGTGACTCTTCCTCATGTTTCATAGCTTTCTCTTCTATTTGGTTCCGTATTAGGACAATTTGTTCTCATTTTTGGTAACATTTAAAAAGCTCAAACAATCCCCCATTTATTAGGGACAGGTCTGTGCCCGGGGTGTTATAGATACACATGGCGGTTCTATTACTAATAGCAGCGGGTTATGGTGGTAGATATCTAGGAGCAGCATCAGCAGCAGTGCAGTAACTGGAGGAGAATACAGGGAGACGGGGGCAACACGCTGGCTCAGCACTGCAACCTCGCAGCACTGGAGTCCTGGGTTTAAATCCCGCCAGGAACAACATCTGCAAGGAGTCTGTATGTTCTCCCCGTGTTTGCGTGGATTTCGTCTCATTCTACAAAGACCTAGGGAAAAAAGTACATTGTGATCCCTATATATATATATCCCTATATGGGGCTCACAATCTACATAAAAAAATAAAGGGAGACGGTGACATCACTATTCGGTGACATCACTATTCTCTTGTGGTCGGACAAGATAAAACTCTCCTGACAAACTGGGCCAAGACTATTGGCCAAGAAGTCCATGGGGTCAGAGTTATCTGCTGGACTATAAGTGTACTCAGGATAGGACTGAGATGTGTAACTAGGAATGGCGGGGCCCTAAGGTGAACATTTGATGTAGACCCACCCTGCTAATCCCCCTTACCCCCCTTCCCTCACAAACTGCATTCCCTGATTCCCTGTCCGCTTGTAGTGCGGGTATGCGCGGTCGGCTCTGCCCAGGCCCGATCCCTGGCAGAGTGAATTCAGAGCCGGAAGACGCCGCAGGGACGCTGCAAGGAGAAGACTTCTCGGAGGATCCAGCCCGACCCTCACTCGTGGACTTGCTAAGTATAATTTGATCGAATGTTGCCTACCCCTGAAACGAGCATATTCCCCCCATAGACTATAATGGGGTTCGATAGTCGATTCAAGTAGTTGAATATTGAGGGGCTACTCGAAACGAATATCGAACCTCGAACATTTTACCGTTCGCTCATCTCTAATAATAACGGAGGGTCCGGGGGATGGTCATGTCTATGGGATAATGATGGAGGGTCCGGGGGATGGTCATGTCTATGGGATAATGATGGAGGGTCCAGGGGATGGTCATGTCTATGGGATAATGATGGAGGGTCCGGGGGATGGTCATGTCTATGGGATAATGATGGAGGGTTCGGGGGATGGTCATGTCTATGGGATAATGATGGAGGGTCCGGGGGATGGTCATGTCTATGGGATAATGATGGAGGGTCCGGGGGATGGTCATGTCTATGGGATAATGATGGAGGGTCCGGGGGATGGTCATGTCTATGGGATAATGATGGAGGGTCCGGGGGATGGTCATGTCTATGGGATAATGATGGAGGGTCCGGGGGATGGTCATGTCTATGGGATAATGATGGAGGGTCCGGGGGATGGTCATGTCTATGGGATAATGATGGAGGGTCCGGGGGATGGTCATGTCTATGGGATAATGATGGAGGGTCCGGGGGATGGTAATATCTATGGGATAATGATGGAGGGTCCGGGGGATGGTCTCAAGTCTGGACATCAGGATGTAAGATGTCCATTGTCTCTCCTGATTCTCACATGAGAAGGTCTCGGAGTATCTCAGGAATCTCTTACAGATGATAAATAGGGGGGAACAATAGGTACAATGCAGATACAATGTGTGCATGGTGGGGGGTCTCAGGAGGATATTGTATGAGGTGGAGCCCAGTGTCATCCTCAATAGTGTCTCTGATGAGGAAGGAGGTAATGGGGGAGGGCAGATGTGGCCACCATAGGGCTATATAGATCCAAGCATTGTCCAGGAGGTTTATTTACCAGAGGACTTACAAGGAGGGAACTTACCTGAGGAGGAGACCCTGACAGGAGATATATATATATACCTGAGCTGAGAGTGCGGAGCGCCCCCGTCTGGTGAGTAGAATATCACTGACTATAATATACTGTAATGATGGTGGACTATAAGGAATAGGTGTATGTATATGTCATGTGTATGGGTTATGTCTGTCCCCGTGTGGGGGTCTCCATATTAACCCTGTAATAACCGGAACAGTCATTTTACCCCTTATGTAACCCCTTAATGACCAGGACATTTTTGTATTTTCCTATTGGGTAACCCAGGAGTTATTAAACACTTTTTAACATTTTCTGGGTGGCAAAGAGATAAAATACAGAAATTTAGATATTTTTGTTTTAGATTTTTCTTCAGGTTTTTATGGACCAGGAAATATCTTTTTTATTTATTTCCTTTTATTTTTTTATTATTTACAAAAAGTTTTGGTGCAGGAAATTAATGAGAAAATGTAACTCCATTAACCAGTTCAGGAGCGCCCATAGACTATATACCCGTACGTCCTTGTAGTGTTTAGTAGCTGCAGATCTGGGGAGTCGGCTGTGACTACATCCGGAGCTCCTCTAGAGAAGGCAGAGACTGGTTATTACCGTCCTCACATCCCCATCTCTGTATACACCGCGCTCAGTGAGTACTGTATACACAGCTATGGGAGCCGCCATGATGTGACTCCTCTCTGACCCGGCGGTCATGTGATATGCCGGGGACCCGAGACTGTAAGAGCTGCTGGGTCCTGGAGGACAATGATCCCCTCTGCAGATATAGACAGGACACGGCATAACTCCTCAGGTACCAGCCCCAGTTACAGGGATATCGGCCCCCACCAAATAATATTGGTAAATGCCCCTAAAGGTCTATTGTGATCTTATGGGAACACAATGTAAAAAAAACAAAAAACAAATATACAATTAAAAAATAAAAATTAAAGTGATACAATAAAAACTCCAATAACTGAGAGGGAAAACTATTTTAGGCTGAAGCCCCCACGTTGCGAAGATGCTGCTTCTTACAGTCCCTGCAAAGTGAAGGCGATTCTGGCTGATCCCATCCACAAAGTGAAATCGCAGCTTGTGAATTATATCTGCGGAAAGACGAGTGTATATCGTATAGATGAGGGAAAACCGCAATGTGTTTCTGGCACGATTGTTTCTGCCGCGTTTGTTCTTTATTTCTGCGTTTCGCTATGTGGGGCCCCGGCCTTAAGAAGTTTTTTAGTAGCACTTTGTAATAAGAATGTGAACAATGTGATAGAGAGAAACGCGTTACCTCTTTATTGTTGTCTACATTTTACTGGTACTTAGTCATATATGAAAGAAACCTCAGATCTCTACAACCTATATGTTGGTTTCCAGCTGTATACCGCCTCTGTTCTGCTCACACATATACTGTGGGGGATATCAGCTCGTGTAACCTCCATTTTGGATTCCAGGGCCATGTGGGGCGATGCCTGCAGCCGTTTTAGAGAGCTCACCCCCCTCAGCCATAATGAGATGCGACTCCTCTCCTGAACCATGTGACCACTTTGCCCCAATCATGTTATGCTAATTATACTGGTCCAACCTGTTCTTTGTCTATACCAGGGGTCTCAAACTCAATTTACCCGGGGGCCGCTGGAGGTAGAGTCTGGGTCAGGCTGGGCTGCATCAGGTTTTCCCAATTTTTTTATTTTTAAAAGTCGCCATGTTCTGACACCCGTAACTTTTTTATACGTCTGTGTACGGGGATGTATAGGGCGTCTTTTTTGCGGGGCCGGGTGTCCTTTCCAGTTCTACCATTTTGGGGAATTGCTTTTGCTTTGATTATTTTTATTCACATTTTTATCAGAGGCAAAACAGTGACAAAACGTCGGTTTCGCCCTTTTGACTCAGTTTCCTGCTATGGTGTTTACCGTACTGGAGAAATATTGTTATAGATTTATACAGCGAGTTTATCTAGACACAGGGAGACCTAACATGGATGTGCTTCACAGTATTAGAATACTTTTATATGTGTTCTAGGGAAAGGGGGTGATTTGAATTCTAAATACTTTTACAATTTTTTTTATATTTTTTTTTTTACTTTTTTTATTTTTTTTTTGGATTTATTAGACCTCCTAGGGGGGTCATGAACCCCAGGGGGTCTGATCACTAATGCAATGCATTACAATGCAAAAAATCGTCATTTCTTTTGCAGGCTGCATAGAGCAGCCTGCAAAAGAAAATCACTGCAGACCGGCCGGGGAGTCTTTACAAGGCTCCTGACTGTCATCCCAACGTGACGTCAGCCCTGGAGCATACTCCAGGTGCCGGCGATCACGGGCAAAATAGCGCTGGGAAAATGGCGCCTCGGTCAGCTTTAATCGAGGCGCCAGAGGGGTTAATGCCTCCAATCGATGCGGCCGGGTGCCGCAAACTATTGTCCCGAAGGCCGCAGTTGGCCCGCGTGCCGCGAGTTTGAGACCCCTGGTCTATACAATGTATATAACTGGTTGCTGGAATAGTGTTAAGGTGCCATGTGACATTTACAGAGCCCCTAAAGTACCAATAATATGTAAATCCCTCAAAAGTGACCCCATTTTAGAAACTACACCCCTCAAGTAATTTCACAAGGGGTAAAGTACAATGTGAAAATGGAAATTTTTAAAGAAATATGCCATTTTGGTGCTCAATACATTGTACCCACTGAGTCATCAGAGACATACACTCATAAAACCATTAAATGAGCCATCCCAGGGACAAATAGTTATATATGTGGGTGTACACTGCTGCTTGGACACACAACAGGGCTCAGGAGGGAAGGAGCACTGTGCTTTTTAGCTTTTGGGGTACAGATTTCTGGACACCATGTTGTTTTTGCAGAGCCCTGGAGGTGCCAGTAAATTGGAATTCTCCAAGAAGTGACCCCATTTTGTAGGGGAAGTTTTAGGGTCTCTGCAAATATGACAAAGTGTCCACAAACCAACAATCTAAATCTGCACTCCAAAAGCACATAGTGCCCCTTCACATCTAGCCCCTGCTGTGTACCCAAATGGAAGTTTACACCCACATGTCTGACACTGGTGTACCCCGGATAATAATATCATATGTGGGTATACACTGCTGTTTGGGCACAGCCGGGCACAGAAGGGAAGGAGCGCTATTTTGGTTTTTGGAGCACAGTTTGGTTTTTGGATATCTTATCACTTTAGCAGAGCCCCTGAATTACCAGTAAAGTGGATTCTGCAGACTTGTGACCCCATTTTTGAAACTACAGCCCTAAAGTGATTTATCAAGTAGGGTAGCGAGCATTTATAACCCTTGAGTATTGCATTCATTTAATTTCAATAAATGATTGTGCAGCTGATATTGAAAAGGAAAATATGTTGTGCCCAGTTTGTGTCAGCAGAGTCACACACTCCAAAAACTGGTAAGCGGGTATCCTGGGCACAACAGGTTTTGGAGCCTCCATCTCTGATACAAGCCAGGCACAACATATTAAGCATTGGAATTACATATTCCTGGAAAAATTGCCATTTTCACTTTTTGCAGTCAGCTGCGTATTCATTTCTAGAGAATAAATTATAGCAACTGTTGGATAAATTGCTTCAAGTAAATGTAGTTTCCAAAATGGGGTGACATGTCAGGGGATTCTACTTTACTGGCATTTCAGGAGCTCTGCAAAAGTGTCATGGCATCCAAAAGCTAAACTGTCTAAATCTGTGCGCCAAAAACCAAACAGCGCTCCCTCCTTTCTGTGCCAGGCTGTGCCCTAATATCAGTTTATATCACATATGACAATACATACGTTATCCTGGGTACACCAGTGTCATACATGTGGCATAAACTGCAGTTTGGGAACACAGCAGGGTGCAGATGGGAAGGAGCGCTATGTGGCTTTTGGAGTACAGATGCAGGACGCCATGTCATGTTTACAGAGCCTCTAAGGTACCAGAAAAGGGGAATCCCAAAAGGAGTGACCCCATTTTGAAAACTGCAACCCTCAAAAAAATTTAGATTACAGATACCGGCACCCCCCGATCATGGCGGAACCCCTTGGATGCTGCGGTCATGCTTGATCGCAGCATTCAAGGGGTTAAAGCTCAGCTCCAATCAGACGTTATGGAGCAGGGTGTTAGTTAGTGCCTGTTTTATTTTTACTATTGGCCGGACTTCAGAGACCAAGACCGCAAATTTACAGCAGAACCCACTATATACACAAGAACTCTGTGTGTGTTTCTCTAAGCTAGCTTATACGCCAACTTTATTCATTTGGACTTCAATACGGTGATACTTAGAGCGGATTGTATTCATACACACACAGCCACACTGCTTTTTCTCAGTTTTTTTATCCATATATGGATCACAATGTACCTTTTTTTTCCCTATCATGTCTTTTTGTAGAATGGGAGGAAATCCATGCAAACACGGGGAGAACATACAAACTCCTTGCAGATGTTGTCCCTGGCAGGATTCAAACCCAGGACTCCAGCGCTGTAAGGCTATAGAGCTAAGCACTGAGCCACCGTGTTGCCCCTATTCTCTCTGTATTCCTAACTGCTCACACAGCTCAGCTTCCTCCCTACCCCATATATTGACCCGCATACAGCCAGCTTTCTCCATGCTCTCGCTATACACTTAGCTCTGCTACCTGCAGGTCCCCCACACACACACATCTTTTGTACTTCCACCCTTCCCCCAACAGTCAGCTATGCTCCTTCCACCCTTCCCCCACTCTTAGCCCTGTTCTCTACACACTTCTCCAGCACAAAGCTCTTCCTCCACCCTTCCCTCCTTCACTTAGCTCTTCTACCATTCTGTTCTTCCCCATACAGAGAGTCCTGAACAGCTTGTACCATAAAGTAAGTTATTGAAGAACAAGCTCCACCCCTGTACGTGACTGATCACATGACTATGACTCTATGAAAGGTATTATTCCAGAGCCTGAAAAATACCGACAATTAGTATTACCGGCAGTGCTGTCTGCATTACAGTGCGGAAAGTTATCCCCTTGCCTTGTGACTACCCTGGAGGTCTTTACATGACCCCAAAAACTTTTACCATTAGGACACCAACTGGGATTTCTTCTAAATATATTTATTGACCCTTATTAATAATACTATGGATGTCGGGTATTAGATTATACAGACGGGCCAGGAGCTGAGCAGCTGTAATAGCCACGGGGATTGCACTGTATTATACATCAGAGACCCGGCAGTAATACCCACGATCAGTGACCGCAGTGATCACAGGCATTAAGGCCTCCGTTGTCTTGTCTGGCATATCCCTGTATTACAGGCTCCTCTATGCAGCCTGTAATAGAACTGCCCATATTATACAATGCATTGTGATGTATTAGCATCGTGATGGGTTATATTAACAATAATGAGGTGCAAGACCTCTAGGAAGGCCAAAAAAAGGAAAATGTAGAAATAATTTTTAACAAATATAAAAAAATTCATATCACCCCCTTTTCTTAGAACACCTATAATAGTTAAACACGTCCACATTAGGTATCCCTGTGTCTGAAATTACCGGTGTGTCGCCTTATATTGCTGTTTTACCTCCCATAGAAATTTGAATAAAAAGCAATAGACATTATCCATGATGTAACTAAAAAGTACAACTTGCTCTACAAAAACCAAGCCCTATGCATCCCTATACATGGAGATATGAAAAAGTTACAAGTGGCAGAATATGGCGGCTGCAAGAGTCTATTTTTTTGTACAGTGAACGAAAATGAAAACCCATAAGAATATCGCACAAATGCAGATTTTTTCCAGTTCCACCCCATTCAGTATCTTTTCCAGCTTCCCAGTACATTGTACAGAATAATAAATGGTAATATTACAAATTACAATCTGTCCCCCAGACAAAGTACATTAATCCCTCATACGGCTCTGTGAACGGAAAAATAATAAAGTTTTAGGGTTTGGAAGGCGGAGAGTCAAAAATGAAAATTGATTGTGGCGAGAAGGGGTTAAAGGGGTTATGCCATAAAAAGTATTTATCCTATATCCATATGATAGATTGCAAATACCTGATCGGCGGGGTCTGACTCCTGACACCCTCCGATCCTGACAATGGGGTGTGTTTTTCCCCAATGCACATTCATTCTGACTGCAGCTTGTAGGTCGGTTGGTGGACGGACAACACTGGGTTCCTATTGACAACAATGGGAGCACCGGAGATAGCCAATCGCTTTACTTCAGCTATTTCTGATGCTCCTCCCGAACCGTATGGGGGCGTCATCCACCACATGACAGGTCTACATTCTACCTGGTGGGGGTCTCTGCCGTCAGACCCCACCAATCAGGTATTCTATGGGTAATACTTTCCTGGTATTTCCCCTTTAATGACCCGGTAGAGGGTTTGTAGACTTTCTAATACACAATATAAGAGTCCGTTCTGTATTAGGAATAACTAGATTTAGTAGATTTGTAGATTGTTAGATATCTCATTACTTGTTACTGACACTGTTGTGTATAAGAAATCCTCATATGGTGATTTGGTGACTATTGTGCGACATGTCTCGGTAATTACAATATCTCACTAATAAAATTATAATTGTTTTGTTTAAAAAAAATTCTGTTTCATTTTGCAGGCGGTGACTGGATGAGCGGCTCCATAGACACCCCCCGAATATAAAGGAGAAGATCATCACAGATTGGTACAAGAAGACCTGGACGTAGACTGGGGAAATCTTTTCTGGTTCTGAACCATGAGCTCAGACATGAAACCTAATCCTTCCATACATGAGGAAACTGACAGGGATGAAAAAACATTTCCATGTCCTGAATGTGGGAAACATTTTAGCAGAAAAGGACGACTTGTAGATCATATAAGAACCCACACAGGAGAGAAGCCATTCTCATGCACAAAATGTGGGAAATGTTTTACAAGTTCAAACAATCTCCAAATACATCAGAGAACTCACACAGGAAAGAAGTCATATTCATGTTGTGAATGTGGAAAATGTTTTAACCAAAAATCGTATCTTACAAAACATCTGAAAGTTCACATTGCAGACAACACTTTTCCTTGCTCAGAATGTGGAAAACGTTTTACGTTCAAATCAAATCTTGTGACTCATCTAAGAGTTCACACACAAGAGAAGCCATATTCATGCTCAGAATGTGGGAAATGTTTTAGCCAACATGGTAATCTTAAGAGTCATGAGAGAACTCACACAGGAGAGAAGCCATATTCATGCTCAGAATGTGGAAATTGTTTTAGCTGCAAATCAAGCCTTGTAGATCATGAGAGAACTCACACAGGAGAGAAGCCATATTCATGCTCAGAATGTGGAAAATGTTTTAGCTGCAAATCAAGCCTTGTAGATCATGAGAGAACTCACACAGGAGAGAAGCCATATTCATGCTCAGAATGTGGGAAATGTTTTAGCCAACAAAGACATCTTAAGAGACATGAGAGAAGTCACAAAACAAGAACAATTCCCCAGTAAAGTGTAACCAGTAAGATGTCACTGCGGTATTTCTGTACATAGGTATCATGAACTATGTGACCCTGATATAAAGTATATTTACCAGCCATTACTACACCCAGAGTCGCCTTCCAGGAATCTTCATCGTCTCTTCTTTACAGAACTGCTTTCCTTCAGATACACTCGGAGGTTTTCTTACATGAACTGCTCAATTCAGATCCAGAAGAAACTAGAACTAGAAATCTTGACTCTTTTACAGCGGCATTATTTTATCCTCCTGGCTGTGTGAGGAGTCAGACCCCGCTGATCTGATATTGATGACCCCCCGATACATGAGCCATCAGTCTATAACCTGCAGGACACCTCTAGTCTGGACCTTTAGGACTGAGCGGTTTCCCATTAATGTCGCTGTATGAGGGCTTAGTTTTTTGTGCGGGTTGTATTTTTTAGTAGTAACATTTCAGGATAGATGGAATTTATTGATGAACTTTTATTAACTGTAACAACAATTTCACCATTTACCATGTGACATAAATAATGTTTTCCCTTTATGATGATGTCGCTGCAATTATGGGGACACCAAATATGTAGAAATGTTTTTATTTTATGTTTTGCAACTTTTTCAGAATAAAGAAACTTTGAAAACAATTTGTCGCTGCTTTCTAAGAGCCAAAACTAAAACATAATTCTATCACTGTATTCCTATGGGGCTTGTGTTTTGTAGGAGCAGATGTAGTTTTATAGGTAACATTATGGGGCACAGGGGGCTTCTTACTTACAGGCTGTGGACACCTTTGTACATGAGAAATCAATAAACACATATTGTCCTAAGACAATGGACCAGGCCCGATCACATTTACCATAATTTACACCAGATTACTGACATGAGCTATGGGCTGGGGTAGATTTCAGCACGGCCTATATCCACCTCCTTGGCTACCAGGACAGACATCAATGCTTGTGGTACATCCCAATACAAACACCAGACGTCAGTGTCACATTGTACTCAGCACTTATTGAATAGAATTCCAGTAAATTTTTATTTTTATGGCTTAGAAAAAAAAGGTGGTACAGGCCATAATCTACAACAGATTCTCATGAAGGCCGGGAATAGTTGATATCAGGCCCAGGTATTCCCATAATACAACCCACCTGTGGGGCCCCAGAAATCAGGTAGTGGCTGATATTTTCTTATTAACCCTTTTTCCTTTCCTGGCCCCCACTTTAGCTCCAGGAGGCGACACACCCAACGCACATGAGCTCAAACAACGTCTGGATATTACGTCCGGATGTTGTTCAGTATCTGGACAAAGCCGCTAAAGAAGACTGAAGCCAAAGCGGAGACAGGCTGGTACTTGTTAGAATATATAACAGCCTAATGTGTTACTCTGTGTAGGGCAAGAAAGGAGGTAATATGAGGGGTCCAAAAATTGGACAATTTACTCTGTGGTCAATAAAGAAAGATTATGTAGATAATCTGTTTTCCCTTAGCCCAAACAGCAGCACAACTGGGGTATTCCTGCCCCTAATGAGCTGTTAGGACAGTTGGAATTTTTAATTACCTAACAGCTTTTGACCCCTATAAGAGGCCGGAAGACATGCTCCTCCCTTGTGTTAGTAACAAGTATGATATACAGAAAGCAATTTATGCCAAGAGCTAAACACACATATACAAAATCTGTACAACAGTACCTCCTAGGGAGGGAGCCTTGTGCTGCTGTTTGGGCTAAGGGAAAACAGATTATCATTCATAATCTTTCTTTCCCCCTATGCCCAACAGCAGCACAACTAGGGATATAGCAAGTATTGTTTCCCCTAGGGCGGGTCCTCCTGGCAGGCTGATGCCAAGACGGAGTGCCCAAATGCTGTAGCATCGGCCGTACGCCAGTCCAATCTGTAGTGTTTGGCAAAAGTCAGCTGTGAGCTCTATGAGGCTGCCGCACATATCTGGTCTAGAGAGAGGAACCGTGTCTCTGCCCATGATGTCGCCACTGCTCGGGTGGCATGGGTTCGTAAGAAATCTGGAACAGGAAGATTCTGGGCCCGAAGGGAACAGGTGATGGCTTCTCTGATCCATCTCGACAGGGTTACCTTTGATGCTTTAGCGCCTCTATTGTGGCCAAACACATTGACTAGAAGATTCTCTGATCTTCGGAACGGTGCTGTACGGTCTAGGTAAATACGTAGTGCTCTTACCAGATCCAGTGTGTGTAGCTTCTCCTCCTGCTCCGTAGCAGGAGAGGGAAAGAAGCCCGGTAGGTTGATCACTTGGTTGGTGTTCTGAAGTGTTGGTACCTTTGGCAAAAATCCCAGAACGAACCTTAGCTGTACCCTGTCAGGGAAGAAGGTTATGAAAGGTTCGGAGGCCGCTAGGGCCTGCAATTCGCCAACCCTCTTGGCGGAGGTTATTGCCAGCAGGAAAGTCACCTTAAATGACAGGTACTTCCAGTCCACTTCAGATAATGGTTCGAAGGGGGGCGCACATAGCCCTTGTAGAACCGCGGCCAGGTCCCACCTGGGTACAGGGGGCCGTACCTGGGGGGCGGAGCCTGGCAGCCCCCCTAAGGAACTGTTTGACAAGAGGATCTTGTGATAACCGTGTCTCCAGGAGAGCAGATAGAGCTGACACTTGAACCTTGAGGGTGGCAGGTGCTAGTCCTCTCTCCAGGCTGTTCTGTAAGAACTCTAGGACTGCATCTCTGTCTGGATCGCGGTGGCTGCCTGTACACCAATCTCGGAATATCCGGGCGATCCTTTGGTAGCTCTGATTGGTTGCCTCCGCTCTTGAATGGGCTAAGGTACTTAACACTCCCTGGGACAATCCTCTGTCTGCGCGTATGGCGCGGTTAGCCTCCAGGCAGTGAGGTTGAATTTGTCTAGGCCCAGGCACAGCCGACTGTTCAGTGACACCAGGTTCCTGACTGGTGGAAGCCTCCAGTAGTTCCCCCGACTCATAAGGATAAGGTCGGTGAACCATGCCCTTTTTGGCCAGAACGGCATGATCACTATTGCCGAAGTCTGGTCCTGCCTGAGTTTCGCCAATACCTTTGGGATCATCGGGATGGGAGGGAACACGTATGCCAGTTCGAACCTCCATGGTATTGACAGGGCATCCACAGCCAAAGGGTTGTCTTCCTGGTACAGGGAGCAAAACCTTTCTACTTTGGCATTGTGTTGGGTGGCCATCAGATCCACCTCGGGGAGACCCCACCTCCTGGTCAGGTAGTGGAAGATGTCCTGATTCAAGGAACATTCGCCTGCGGTCGGGCGGCCTCTGCTGAGTTGATCCGCTAGGATGTTCAGGCGGCCCTGGATATGTACCGCAGCCAGCTGGGAGAGGTTCCGTTCTGCCCAGGAGAAGATCAGGTTGGTGACTTGCAGGAGTGAGGGGGACCTGGTTCCTCCCTGCTTGTTGATATAGTGGACTGTCATCAGATTGTCTGATCTTACTTTGACCGCTTTCCCTCGTAGAAGTGGTGCAAATGACAGAAGGGCTCGATGAACTGCGGTAAGCTCGCGCCAGTTGGATGAGTGCGTCCTCTCCCGCTGATTCCATGTACCTTGAACCGGGGTCTCCCCCAGATGAGCTCCCCAGCCTGTGAGGGAGGCATCTGTAGTCAACAGGGTCCAGGCGGGCTGGACCGAGGACTTCCCATCTCGCAGATGGGTCCACCAGGGCAAGGTTTGCCGGGTGCTGATGGTTAACTGGATTGGCTTCTGTAAACCTGAAGGACTGTGATTCCAGACTCTCAAGATCTCGTTCTGTAGAGGGCGCATATGCCATAAGGCCCAAGGAACTGCATTTAGGGTAGTGGACATCAATCCAAGGACCTTCATAGCCGTCCTGATGGTGACCTTCCGTGTAGAAGACAAATGATGTGCTGCCCGAGCAATTTTCCTTTTGCGAGGAGAGGGTAGAGAGACCATCATGTTGAGAGAGTCTAGAATAAGTCCCAGGAACTGAACTCGTGTTGATGGCACCATTACTGACTTCTGCCAGTTTACCAGCCACCCCAGCTTGTCTAGTAGAGCTATGACGGTCTGCACCTGCGTGGTAAGAACCTCCTTTGAATGATCCTTCAGAAGCCAGTCGTCCAGGTCTGGGACTATGAATATGCCTTGAAGGCGCAGGGCGGCAGCGACCGGAGCTATGACCTTTGTGAAGGTGTGGGGGCGGAGGATATGCCGAATGGGAGGGCTGCGAACTGGAAGTGCGCCTCTTTCCCTTCTATGTATACGGCAATCCTTAGGAACTTTCGGTGTGCCGGAAAGATGGGTACGTGGAGGTAGGCATCCTTCAGGTCCAGAGTGACGAAGTGATCTCCAGGGCGCATGAAAGGTAGCACTGACCTGATGGTCTCCATGCGAAACCGCAGCCTGCGGATAAAGCGATTCAGATACCTGAGATCGATGATCATACGCCACTCGCCTGATGACTTGGGGACCAAGAAGACTGGAGAATAGATGCCTGTGCCTTGATCTGCGCGAGGAACCACCTCCAGTGCGGCTTTGTCCACGTACTCCTGAATCAATTTCTCCAGATAAAGTTGTTTGGGGCCCTGAAGAGGGTGGGTTCTTACCATCTTCTCTGGCGGCTGGGCAACAAAATTAATTTTATAGCCTTCTTGGATCGTCTGGATGTATATATGAATATTCTGGAGCCAGGCATCAACATAGTGGGAAAGACGGCCGCCCACCCCGGGGGCGAGGAGAGGGGAGGTAGGGTGGAAGGATTAGAAGGAGGTGCCCTTACGTTTACGAGAGGAGCCCCGACCTCTACCTCTGCCGGATCATCGCTGGCCTCTAGTTCCTCTTCTGGAGGTGCCTCTTCCTCGAAAGGAGGGACTCCGACCTTCAAGGGGCTGTGGCAAATTCTTGCCTTTGGAGTCGGCCAGAGATTCCATAATCCGGTCGAGCTCCCTCCCGAACAGCCGTCCCGGCTCAAAGGGGAGACCACACAGGCTATTCTTGGAGGTGAGGTCAGCCTTCCAGGGCTTCAGCCACAAGGGCCGGCGAGCAGCAGTAGCCAGTGCCATAGATCTGGTGGCCAGACGGGTCTGAAAATGGGTCGCCTCCGTCAGATGATCCACCAGCAGAGAGATGTCCGACATTGTTGCCAGGAGGTCATCTCGATCCACTCCGGAATCTATGTCCTTGGCAAGTGACGAGAGCTCTGCCCGCAGACCAGTGGCCACCTCGTTCGCAACCATGCCCAGGGAGGCCTGGGCCAAGGAGGCTGAATAGACTCGTCTCAGTGATCCTTCCACCCGACAATCCATCGGATCCTTGAGACTCAACCCGTCCTCTGTCTGGAGGACAGTGTGCCTTGACAGCTTCGCCACAGCGACGTCAACCTTCGGCGGAGGACCCCACGCCTTTAGCTGACCCTCAGGGACCGGGAATAAGGTCTTAAATCGCTTGGATGGCGCAAAGGGTTTTTCCGGGTGCCTCCATTCGCTCTCCATCAGGCGAAGCATTTCCGAGGACGGTCTGAAGGTACGAGACCTTCGACTTGGGCCTTCACCACCTTCCCGGTCTCTGATCCTAAGTGTCTTGAACACCTTGGACATCTCTAAGGGGAAGATCTCCTTTTCCTCCTCAGAATCGGATGATGACTCCACGTCCCTAAGGCGCAGGTTCTCCAGGGGCGGAAGGGACAACAACTCGCAGTCCAGCCGTGGTCTTTTGGCTGAGGACTCCATCCTTTTCATGGAGTCCTGGACGAAGCCCTTCACCCAGGATACCATCTCCCGCATGGGGGTTGCCTCAGAAGGGGGGGGGGCTCTACATCCTGGACAAAAACGAAACTGGGAGTCGTCAGGCAGTGGGACTCTGCAGGTAGCACATGAAAGATGTTTCCTCTTTGCAACAGGCCTTCCTCTGAGGAGGAACAGTAGAGGAGGAAGAAGAAGACATTCTGAGAAGGAACAAAGAAAAAGAATACTAACAACCTTTGCCCTCCCATAGTGGGAACCGCTACCACCCCTTCCCCCTGGCCGCCTCCCCCAAACCTGAATCAACGGAGCTGCTTTCTAGGACAAATTGACCAAGGAGCTTCTCTAGTTGAGGTGCCAGTAACCGGAGCAACAGGCACTGAAAGATGGTTTTGGAGGGGATATATAGGCCAGGGGGCGGGACTAAAAATGGGCACGCTCCTTCCTTCTTTGGGACAATCTTTTTGGGGGCAAAGGCAAAAACTCACAGAGGGGAACCCCGGCATCCGCTCATCTCCAGGGGGGTTTTGTTCGCCCGCGCGAACCGCATACCGCGCATGTGCGGCGGACGAGTAGGGCGGCGGACCCGGGAAACCAAAAAACGGTTCCCAGGAGAAAGGGTCTTAGCCGCGCAGGGAAGCCCGGCTCCAGCGCGGCAGCACTCCAGGCGCACGCATGAGCCGGCGGGGGAGGAAGCAACAGAGGCTCAGAAGAGCAAAAAGAAAGGAAAAATATAGCAAAGTCTTCCGCTTGTCAGGTAAAAAGGAGGGGGGAGAGAGAGTAGCAGACCCCTATGAGAAATCAGAACCCCTGCTCCTCCTACCACCTGTCCTGTCCCACAGGACAGAAAAAAACACAAGGGAGGAGCATGTCTTCCGGCCTCTTATAGGGGTCAAAAGCTGTTAGGTAATTAAAAATTCCACCTGTCCTAACAGCTCATTAGGGGCAGGAATACCCCAGTTGTGCTGCTGTTGGGCATAGGGGGAAAGTGCTAATAGCGCAGACATTGCGTATACACTCTCATTTACATTGAATGATTGGGCCGGAATTGCCCTTTAGTAACCTTAGTGCTATTGTTGCACTTCTGTGCTAGTTCTGCCCCAGACTCGGCCTTACACATCTCGCAGTTTCATGTGGATGGCTCGGATATATTACAGATTACTAATAGGTCCTATGTTTAGGGGCCCCCAGTTTAGGGAGTGACTCTTCCTCATGTTTCATAGCTTTCTATTGTATTTGGTTCCGTATTAGGACAATTTGTTCTCATTTTTGGTAACATTTAAAAAACTCCAAAAATCCCCATTTATTAGGGACAGGTCTGTGCCCGGGGTGTTATAGATACACATGGCGGTTCTATTACTAATAGCAGCGGGTTATGGTGGTAGATATCTAGGAGCAGCATCAGCAGCAGGGCAGTAAATGGAGGAGAATACAGGGAGACGGGGGCAACACGCTGGCTCAGCACTGCAACCTCACAGCACTGGAGTCCTGGGTTTAAATCCCGCCAGGAACAACATCTGCAAGGAGTCTGTATGTTCTCCCCGTGTTTGCCTGGATTTCCTCCCATTCTACAAAGACCTACTGATAGGGGAAAAAAAGTACATTGTGATCCCTATATATATATATCCCTATATGGGGCTCACAATATACATAAAAAAAAAATACAGGGAGACGATGACATCACTATTCAGTGACATCAATATTCTCTTGTGGTCGGACAAGATAAAACTCTCCTGACAAACTGGGCCAAGACTATTGGCCGAGAAATCCATGGGGTCAGAGTTATCTGCTGGACTATAGGTGTACTCAGGATAGGACTGAGATGTGTAACTAGGAATGGCGGGGCCCTAAGGTGAACATTTGATGTAGACCCACCCTGCTAATCCCCCTTACCCCCCTTCCCTCACAAACTACATTCCCTGATTCCCTGTCCGCTTGTAGTTTGGGTATGCGCGGTCGGCTCTGCCCAAGCCCGATCCCTGGCAGAGTGAATTCAGAGCCGGAAGATGCCGTGGGGACGCTGCAAGGAGAAGACTTCTCGGAGGATCCAGCCCGACCCTCACTCGTGGACTTGCTAAGTATAATTGGATTGAATGTTGCCTACCCCTGAAACGAGCATTTTCCCCCCATAGACTATAATGGGGTTCAATAGTCGATTCGAGTAGTCGAATATTGAGGGGCTACTCGAAACGAATATCGAACCTCGAACATTTTACTGTTCGCTCATCTCTAATAATAACGGAGGGTCCGGGTGATGGTCATGTCTATGGGATAATGATGGAGGGTCCGGGGGATGGTCATGTCTATGGGATAATGATGGAGGGTCCGGGGGATGGTCATGTCTATGGGATAATGATGGAGGGTCCGGGGGATGGTCATGTCTATGGGATAATGATGGAGGGTCCGGGGGATGGTCATGTCTATGGGATAATGATGGAGGGTCCGGGGGATGGTCATGTCTATGGGATAATGATGGAGGGTCCGGGGGATGGTCATGTCTATGGGATAATGATGGAGGGTCCGGGGGATGGTCATGTCTATGGGATAATGATGGAGGGTCCGGGGGATGGTCATGTCTATGGGATAATGATGGAGGGTCCGGGGGATGGTCATGTCTATGGGATAATGATGGAGGGTCCGGGGGATGGTAATATCTATGGGATAATGATGGAGGGTCCGGGGGATGGTCTCAAGTCTGGACATCAGGATGTAAGATGTCCATTGTCTCTCCTGATTCTCACATGAGAAGGTCTCGGAGTATCTCAGGAATCTCTTACAGATGATAAATAGGGGGGAACAATAGGTACAATGCAGATACAATGTGTGCATGGTGGGGGGTCTCAGGAGGATATTGTATGAGGTGGAGCCCAGTGTCATCCTCAATAGTGTCTCTGATGAGGAAGGAGGTAATGGGGGAGGGCAGATGTGGCCACCATAGGGCTATATAGATCCAAGCATTGTCCAGGAGGTTTATTTACCAGAGGACTTACAAGGAGGGAACTTACCTGAGGAGGAGACCCTGACAGGAGATATATATATATATATACCTGAGCTGAGAGTGCGGAGCGCCCCCGTCTGGTGAGTAGAATATCACTGACTATAATATACTGTAATGATGGTGGACTATAAGGAATAGGTGTCTGTATATGTCATGTGTATGGGTTATGTCTGTCCCCGTGTGGGGGTCTCCATATTAACCCTGTAATAACCGGAACAGTCATTTTACCCCTTATGTAACCCCTTAATGACCAGGACATTTTTGTATTTTCCTATTGGGTAACCCAGGAGTTATTAATCACTTTTTAACATTTTTTGGGCGGCAAAGAGATAAAATACAGAAATTTAGACATTTTTGTTTTAGATTTTTCTTCAGGTTTTTATGGACCAGGAAATATCTTTTTTATTTATTTCCTTTTACTTTTTTATTATTTACAAAAAGTTTTGGTTCAGGAAATTAATGAGAAAATGTAACTCCATTAACCAGTTCAGGAGCGGCCATAGACTATATACCCGTACGTCCTTGTAGTGTTTAGTAGCGGCAGATCTGGGGAGTCGGCTGTGACTACATCCGGAGCTCCTCTAGAGAAGGCAGAGACTGGTTATTACCGTCCTCACATCCCCATCTCTGTATACACCGCGCTCAGTGAGTGCTATTGTACTTAGTCATATATGAAAGAAACCTCAGATCTCTACAACCTATATGTTGGTTTCCAGCTGTATACCGCCTCTGTTCTGCTCACACATATACTGTGAGGGATATCCGCTTGTGTAACCTCCATTTTGGATTCCAGGGCAATGTGGGGCGATGCCTGCAGCCGTTTTAGAGAGCTCACCCCCCTCAGCCATAATGAGATGCGACTCCTCTCCTGAACTATGTGACCACTTTGCCCCAATCATGTTATGCTAATTATACTGGTCCAACCTGTTCTTTGTCTATACCAGGGGTCTCAAACTCAATTTACCCGGGGGCCGCTGGAGGTAGAGTCTGGGTGAGGCTGGGCCGCATCAGGATTTCCCAATTTTTTTTATTTCTAAAAGTCGCCATGTTCTGACACCCGTAACTTTTTTATACTTCTGTGTACGGGGATGTATAGGGCGTCTTTTTTTGCGGGGACGGGTGTACTTTCCAGTTCTACCATTTTGGGGAATTGCTTTTGCTTTGATTATTTTTATTCAAATTTTTATCAGAGGCAAAACAGTGAAAAAACGTTGGTTTGGCCCTTTTGACTCTGTTTCCTGCTGTGGTGTTTACCGTACTGGAGAAATATTGTTATAGATTTGTACAGCGAGTTTTTCCGGACACAGGGAGACCTAACATGGATGTGCTTCACAGTATTAGAATACTTTTATATGTGTTCTAGGGAAAAGGGCGTGATTTGAATTCTAAATACTTTTACATTTTTTTTTATATTTTTTTTTTACTTTTTAAAATTTTTTTTTGGATTTATTAGACCTCCTAGGGGGGTCATGAACCCCAGGGGGTCTGATCACTAATGCAATGCATTACAATGCAAAAAATCGTCATTTCTTTTGCAGGATGCATAGAGCAGCCTGCAAAAGAAAATCACTGCAGACCGGCCGGGGAGTCTTTATAAGGCTCCCGACTGTCATCCCAACGTGACGACAGCCCTGGAGCATACTCCAGGTGCCGGCGATCACGGGCAAAATAGCGCTGGGAAAATGGCGCCTCGGTCAGCTTTAATCGAGGCGCCAGAGGGGTTAATGCCTCCAATCGATGCGGCCGGGTGCCGCAAACTATTGTCCCGAAGGCCGCAGTTGGCCCGCGTGCCGCGAGTTTGAGACCCCTGGTCTATACAATGTATATAACTGGTTGCTGGAATAGTGTTAAGGTGCCATGTGACATTTGCAGAGCCCCTAAAGTACCAATAATATGTAAATCCCTCAAAAGTGACCCCATTTTAGAAACTACACCCCTCAAGTAATTTCACAAGGGTAATGTACAATGTGAAAATGGAAATTTTTAAAGAAATATGCCATTTTGGTGCTCAATACATTGTACCCACTGAGTCATCAGAGACATACACTCATAAAACCATTAAATGGGACATCCCGGGGACAAATAGTTATATATGTGGGTATACACTGCTGCTTGGACACACAACAGGGCTCAGGAGGGAAGGAGCACTGCGCTTTTTAGCTTTTGGGGTACAGATTTCTGGACACCATGTTGTTTTTGCAGAGCCCTGGAGGTGCCAGTAAATTGGATTCTCCAAGAAGTGACCCCATTTTGTAGGGGAAATTTTAGGGTGTCTGCAAATGTGACAAAGTGTCCACAAACCAACAATCTAAATCTGCACTCCAAAAGCACATAGCGCCCCTTCACATCTACCCCTGCTGTGTACCCAAATGGCAGTTTACACCCACATGTATGACACTGGTGTACCCCGGATAATAATATCATATGTGGGTATACACTGCTGTTTGGGCACAGCCGGGCACAGAAGGTAAGGAGCGCTATTTTGGTTTTTGGAGCACAGTTTGGTTTTTGGATGTCTTATCACTTTAGCAGATCCCCTGAATTACCAGTAAAGTGGATTCTGTAGACTTGTGACCCCATTTTGGAAACTACACCCCTAAAGGGATTTATCAAGTAGGGTAGCAAGCATTTTTAACCCTTGAGTATTGCAATCATTTAATTTCAATAAATGATTGTGCAGCTGATATTGAAAAGGAAAATATGTTGTGCCCAATGTGTGTCAGCAGAGACACACACTCCAAAAACTGGTAAGCGGGTATCCCGGGCACAACAGGTTTTGGAGCCTTCATCTCTGATACAAGCCAGGCACAACATATTATGCATTGGAATTACATATTCCTGGAAAAATTGCCATTTTCACTTTTTGCAGTCAGCTGCGTATTCATTTCTAGAGAATAAATTATAGCAACTGTTGGATAAATTGCTTCAAGTAAATGTAGTTTCCAAAATGGGGTAACATGTCAGGGGATTCTACTTTACTGGCATTTCAGGAGCTCTGCAAAAGTGTCATGGCATCCCAAAGCTAAACTGTCTAAATCTGTGCGCCAAAAACCAAATAGCGCTCCCTCCTTTCTGTGCCAGGCTGTGCCCTAATATCAGTTTATATCACATATGACAATACATACGTTATCCTGGGTACACCAGTGTCATACATGTGGCATAAACTGCAGTTTGGGAACACAGCAGGGTGCAGATGGGAAGGAGCGCTATGTGGCTTTTGGAGTACAGATGCAGGACGCCATGTCATGTTTACAGAGCCTCTAAGGTACCAGAAAAGGGGAATCCCAAAAGGAGTGACCCCATTTTGAAAACTGCAACCCTCAAAAAAATTTAGATTACAGATACCGGCACCCCCCGATCATGGCGGAACCCCTTGGATGCTGCGGTCATGCTTGATCACAGCATTCAAGGGGTTAAAGCTCAGCTCCAATCAGACGTTATGGAGCAGGGTGTTAGTTAGTGCCTGTTTTATTTTTACTATTGGCCGGACTTCAGAGACCAAGACCGCAAATTTACAGCAGAACCCACTATATACACAAGAACTCTGTGTGTGTTTCTCTAAGCTAGCTTATACGCCAACTTTATTCATTTGGACTTCAATATGGTGATACTTAGAGCGGATTGTATTCATACACACACAGCCACACTGCTTTTTCTCAGTTTTTTGATCCATATATGGATCACAATGTACCTTTTTTTTCCCTATCATGTCTTTTTGTAGAATGGGAGGAAATCCATGCAAACACGGGGAGAACATACAAACTCCTTGCAGATGTTGTCCCTGGCAGGATTCAAACCCAGGACTCCAGCACTGCAAGGCTACAGTGCTAAGCACTGAGCCACCGTGTTGCCCCTATTCTCTCTGTTTTCCTTACTGGTCACACAGCTCAGCTTCCTCCTTACCCCATATATTGACCCGCATACAGCCAGCTTTCTCCATGCTCTCGCTATACACTTAGCTCTGCTACCTGCAGGTCCCCCCCATACACACATCTTTTGTACTTCCACCCTTCCCCCAACAGTCAGCTATGCTCCTTCCACCCTTCCCCCACTCTTAGCCCTGTTCTCTACACACTTCTCCAGCACAAAGCTCTTCCTCCACCCTTCCCTCCTTCACTTAGCTCCATTATGTTCTTCCCCATACAGAGAGTCCTGAACAGCTTGTACCATACAGTAAGTTATTGAAGAACAAGCTCCACCCCTGTACGTGACTGATCACATGACTATGACTCTATGAAAGGTATTATTCCAGAGTCTGAAAATACCGACAATTAGTATTACCGGCAGTGCTGTCTGCATTACAGTGCGGAAAGTTATCCCCTTGCCTCTTGACTACCCTGGAGGTCTTTACATGACCCCAAAAACTTTTACCATTAGGACACCAATTGGGATTTCTTCTAAATATATTTATTGACCCTTATTAATAATACTATGGATGTCGGGTATTAGATTATACAGACTGTCCAGGAGCTGAGCAGCTGTAATAGCCACGGGGATTGCACTGTATTATACATCAGAGACCCGGCAGTAATACCCACGATCAGTGCCCGCAGTGATCACAGGCATTAAGGCCTCCGTTGTCTTGTCTGGCATATCCCTGTATTACAGGCTCCTCTATGCGGCCTGTAATAGAACTGCCCATATTATACAATGCATTGTGTTGTATTAGCATCGTGATGGGTTATATTAATAATAATGAGGTTCAAGACCTCTAGGAAGGCCAAAAAAAGGGAAATGTAGAAATCATTTTTAACAAATATAAAAAAAAATTCATATCACCCCCTTTTCTTAGAAGACCTAACGTCCACATTAGGTATCCCTGTGTCTGAAATTACCGGTGTGCCGCCTTATATTGCTGTTTTACTTCCCATAGAAATTTGACTAAAAAGCAATAGACATTATCCATGATGTAACTAAAAAGTACAACTTGCTCCACAAAAACCAAGCCCTATGCATCCCCATACATGGAGATATGAAAAAGTTACAAGTGTCAGAATATGGCGGCTGCAAGAGTCTATTTTTTTGTACAGTGAACGACTGAAAATGAAAACCCATAAGAATATCGCACAAATGCAGATTTTTTCCAATTCCACCCCATTCAGTATCTTTTCCAGCTTCCCAGTACATTGTACAGAATAATAAATGGTAACATTACAAAATACAATCTGTCCCCCAGACAAAGTACATTAATCCCTCATACGGCTCTGTGAACGGAAAAATAATAAAGTTTTAGGGTTTGGAAGGCGGAGAGTCAAAAATGAAAATTGTGGCGAGAAGGGGTTAAAGGGGTTATGCCATAAAAAGTATTTATCCTATATCCATATGATAGATTGCAAATACCTGATCGGCGGGGTCTGACTCCTGACACCCTCCGATCCTGACAATGGGGTGTGTTATTCCCCAATGCACATTCATTCTGACTGCAGCTTGTAGGTCGGTTGGTGGACGGACAATACCGGCTTCCTATTCACAACAATGGGAGCACCGGAGATAGCCAATCGCTTTACTTCAGCTATTTCTGATGCTCCTCCCGAACCGTATGGGGGCGTCATCCACCACATGACAGGTCTACATTCTGCCTGGTTGGGGTCTCTGCAGTCAGACCCCACCAATCAGGTATTCTATGGGTAATACTTTCCTGGTATTTCCCCTTTAATGACCCGGTAGAGGGTTTGTAGACTTTCTAATACACAATATAAGAGTCCGTTCTGTATTCGGAATAACTAGATTTAGTAGATTTGTAGATTGTTAGATATCTCATTACTTGTTACTGACACTGTTGTGTATAAGAAATCCTCATATGGTGATTTGGTCACTATTGTGCGACATGTCTCGGTAATTACAATATCTCACTAATAAAATAATAATTGTTTTGTTTAAAAAAATTCTGTTTCCTTTTGCAGGCGGTGACTGGATGAGCGGCTCCATAGACACCCCCCGAATATAAAGGAGAAGATCATCACAGATTGGTACAAGAAGACCTGGACGTAGACTGGGGAAATCTTTTCTGGTTCTGAACCATGAGCTCAGACATGAAACCTAATCCTTCCATACATGAGGAAACTGACAGGGATGAAAAAACATTTCCATGTCCTGAATGTGGGAAACATTTTAGCAGAAAAGCACATGTTGAAGATCATATAAGAACCCACACAGGAGAGAAGCCATTCTCATGCCCAGAATGTGGGAAATGTTTTACAAGTTCAAACAATCTCCAAATACATCAGAGAACTCACACAGGAGAGAAGCCATATTCATGTTGTGAATGTGGAAAATGTTTTAACCAAAAATCGTATCTTACAAAACATCTGAAAGTTCACATTGCAGATAACACTTTTTCTTGCTCAGAATGTGGGAAATGTTTTACCCGAGAAAGTAATCTTAAGAGACATGAGAGAACTCACACAGGAGAGAAGCCATATTCATGCTCAGAATGTGGAAAATGTTTTAGCCAACATGGTAATCTTAAGAGTCATGAGAGAACTCACACAGGAGAGAAGCCATATTCATGCTCAGAATGTGGAAATTGTTTTAGCTGCAAATCAAGCCTTGTAGATCATGAGAGAACTCACACAGGAGAGAAGCCATATTCATGCTCAGAATGTGGAAATTGTTTTAGCTGCAAATCAAGCCTTGTAGATCATGAGAGAACTCACACAGGAGAGAAGCCTTTTTCATGCTCAGAATGTGGGAAATGTTTTAGCAAACAAAGACATCTTAAGAGACATGAGAGAATTCACACAGGAGAGAAGCCATATTCATGCTCAGAATGTGGGAAATGTTTTAGCCAACAAAGTCATCTTAAGACACATGAGAGAACTCACACAGGAGAGAAGCCATATTTATGTTCTGAATGTGGGAAATGTTTTAACCTACAAAATAACCTTAAGAGACATGAGAGAAGAAGTCACAAAACAAGAACAATTCCCCAGTAAAGTGTAACCAGTAAGATGTCACTGCCGGTATTTCTGTACATAGGTATCATGAACTATGTGACCCTGATATAAAGTATATTTACCAGCCATTACTACACCCAGAGTCGCCTTCCAGGAATCTTCATCGTCTCTTCTTTACAGAACTGCTTTCCTTCAGATACACTCGGAGGTTTTCTTACATGAACTGCTCAATTCAGATCCAGAAGAAACTAGAACTAGAAATCTTGACTCTTTTACAGCGGCATTATTTTATCCTCCTGGCTGTGTGAGGAGTCAGACCCCGCTGATCTGATATTGATGACCCCCCTGATACATGAGCCATCAGTCTATAACCTGCAGGACACCTCTAGTTTGGACCTTTAGGACTGAGCGGTTTCCCATTAATGTCGCTGTAGGAGGGCTTAGTTTTTTGTGCAGGTTGTATTTTTTAGTAGTAACATTTCAGGATAGATGGAATTTATTGATGAACTTTTATTAAATGTAACAACAATTTCACCATTTACCATGTGACATAAATAATGTTTTCCCTTTATGATGATGTCGCTGCGATTATGGGGACAAATATGTAGAAATGTTTTTGTTTTATGTTTTGCAACTTTTTCAGAATAAAGAAACTTTGATAACAATTTGTCGCTGCTTTTTAAGAGCCAAAACTAAAACATAATTCTGTCACTGTATTCCTATGGGGCTTGTGTTTTGTAGGAGCAGATGTAGTTTTATAGGTAACATTATGGGGCACAGGGGGCTTCTTACTTACAGGCTGTGGACACCTTTGTACATGAGAAACCAATAAACACATATTGTCCTAAGACAATGGACCAGGCCCGGTCACATTTACCATCATTTACACCAGATTACTGACATGAGCTATGAGCTGGGGTAGATTTCAGCACGGTCTATATCCACCTCCTTGGCTACCAGGACAGACATCAATGCTTGTGGTACATCCCAATACAAACACCAGACGTCAGTGTCACATTGGAGTCAGCACTTATTGAATAGAATTCCAGGAAATCTTATTTTTCATGGCCCAAAGAAAACAAGACTAATAAGTCTACAGGGAATAATCTGCGGCAGGTTCTCATGAAGGCCGGATTCATATCGCTGTAATATGGAGATATTCAACCAGACATATAACATCCTCAAGTCCTGTAACAATTGTGGGATTTATTACCTGCCGGCACTGAATGGGTCATGAGACCGGGCGTCAGAATGGGATCTGGGAATATTTGTGATCGGGGTGGATTTGTTTAGAATACATCCCATGTGCGGGGCCCCAGAGCAGGAGGGGCCGATATTTACTCATCCATCGTCCTGGCCCCCACTTCAGCTCCAGGAAGCTCCATACACTTCTTATGTTGGGGCCAGTAAAGGGGGGTTATACTGTGTGCAGCAGTCCTATGTATAATATGGAGGGGCGCATTGTAGGGAGTTTGGCATTCTGCTGCTTCACTATTTTATCCACATTTTTTGACTTGCACATGGGGGCGGTTCTGGTAAAGAGGGGGTGTGGCCTAATCACTTATTTGTTGTTTTTTTTTTAATTCAAAAGAGTTTTATTGGGGTTTTCAAATTTTACAGAAGAAAAAGCATAAGAACGTTTTCATGAAATAACAATATTCTTGAAGCGAACAATGTTCACGTAGGTGACAGAGAAAAGCGAATATTGAGCATCAATATACTAATGGTCAGAAAAGTCACTACGGCTTCGAACCCCGACACTGGCTTACAGGCACTTCTAGACACTATTGAGGAGTTTGGCAGGTTTTCAAACTATAAAATAAACTTAGATAAATGTGACGTCTTGAATATTTCACTACCCTCTTCTAGACAAGCGCTCTTGGCTAAATCTCTCCCCCTTCGGTGGGCAAACTCCTCGATTAAGTATTTGGGAGTGAGGATTCCCCGCTCTGTATCTGAGTTGTACAGCCTAAATTTTACTACACTGATACAAGATATCCAGTCCCAACTGAAGTCCTATGATATTCCTCTGATATCCTGGCTAGGTAGGCGTAACTTGCTGCAAACATATATTACTCCTAAAATCTCATATGTTCTCAGAATGCTGCCTATTTTACTGCCCTCGTCCTTTTTTGCAACTTTACGCTCTCTGTTTACGAAATTCCTATGGAAAGGTAAAAGACCCCGGTTATCTTACTCTGCTCTATGTAGGCGCAAACAGGAAGGAGGCTTAAATGTCCCAGATTTACAACACACCTACGAAGCCATCCAATTGCACTTATGGACTGAACTTGCTACAACCCCGCCTGAGTCCTCTCTGGGTAGACTCTTAACGACTACGTATGGTCCCTATTTTCTGGCAGACTTGTGGTCTTCGACTTCTTCTAAGCGGAAAAGTAGAAATATTTCTGTGCGTGATGCTGTTCTGGGAGGTGCCCTACAGACGTGGGAAAAATCTAGACAAAGGATTGCTGCAGCTCCTTCCCTTTGTCTCCCGGCAGCACTGATACCTGAATGCCTTCCGGAGATTGCTCGACTCTTGGAGGATTTTTGGATGCAGCTTCTTAAGGTTCCTCTGGCGTCCTTCTGTGAGCAGGGAGGCATGCCTTCTCCAGAAGAACTCTCACAAACACCTGCTTTCGCTGACAGACGGAAAGTCCTCACCTTTCTTCATGTCTCCCATTACGCCACCTGCAAACGTCTCTTTGATTCAATTCTGGACTGGAAGAGAGGCCCTACGCCTTATGAGCAAATGTACTTTTTAGCGAGCACTAAGAAGTTTAAGGTCGCTACCTTTTTCCACAAAATAATTAGGCCTCCAACTACTACTAAACCCTTCTTTATCAATAGCTGGGAATTGGACTTGGGGGTTACGCTTACTGATGACATGGTGAAATTGGTTCTTGCCAGGTCTCACGGGATTTCCACATGTGTTAGGCTCCAAGAAAACCACTATAAATTGCTATCACGGTGGTATCGTTCTCCCTCCTGGTTACATTCCCATGGCCTATTAGACTCAGATCTCTGTTGGCGGTGCAGCGGGGCTAGTGGAACTCTGTTACATATCTGGTGGACTTGCCCATCCATTCGGCAGTATTGGTCTGCTGTGGAATCGAAGATCAAGTCACTTGGATTCGACACTTTTGAACTTACACCTTCCATGCTTATTTTGTTTACGCCAATGCCACGACTACAGCCACACGCACAGACTCTGATATACCACCTACTTTCAGCCGCAAAACTACAAATCCCCTTACTATGGAAATCTTCACAAGTGCCCGTTTTTGCCCACTGGCTTGCAAAAGCCAATCAAATTGCGAGATTTGAAGAAATGCTGAGTAGGACCAAGAGAAATCATAAGGTCTTTGTGAAGGTTTGGTCTCCCTGGTTAGAAAATCGTTAATACATCACAAGCAATAGATGAGCGGTCCTTCCTGTTTGTGCCTATTACAATCTGAGGTATTATGTTATGATCTGGTATAATGTGAAATTTTGGTTTACTACTACGATTTCGATTCCCCCCCCCCCCTTTTTTCCTTTTGTCTCTCTCTCTTGTCTCTTTTCTCCCTCCTTTTTTCTTCTTTTCTTTCTCCTTGTCGATATGTGTCTGTTGTTGTTCAAAATTTTTTTATAAATGTTTATTGAACTCCAGATTCCTTTGTTACTTGCTGCTTGGGATGTCGGTGTGAGTTGCGCCTCCACCTCTCTCCTAGTTTGATTTCAATGCTATCTGTTGTTATCTTTGCTCTTGTTCAATAAACTTTGAATTAAAAAAAAAGAAAAGTCACTACGGCTATGAGTTAGCAAACACAAATAAATCTGAACAAAACATAAATGTAGTAAGTGAAAGAGGTGGGGTGAAAAGGATGGGAGGAGGTGGTGAAGGGGAGTGAGTAGAGGAAAGGGCAAGATGAAGGAAAGGGTAAAGGAAGTGGGTATGGAGTATGGGCAAGAACTATGAATGTAAGCTGGTGAGCCTATGAGAAATGACTAGTACATCACGACAAAGTTTACTGTAAGCAGTCAGTAGAGGTTGTTCGATGGTCCAGGGTCCAGGACGGCTCAGGCTGAGAGAGAGGACTTTCTGTAGGAGATCCAAGGAGACCAGATTTCTACAAAGCGGTTGTGGGTCCTTGAGGACCAGCTCAGAAGCTCTTCCAGTCGGGCAATTTCTTGTACCGTTGTCTCCCAAAGTGCGATGGGAGGTGGAGTTTGCTGATGCCAGAATCTTGGGATCAAAAGTTTTGCCGCAGCGAGGAGGAAGGTGGTAAGTCGGTCTTTTACTGGGGAGTACAATTTATTCCGTAATTGTAAAAATACAATCTCCGGAGATATGACCAAGGAGTGTCCACTGATTTTCCTAATCCTGTCCTGTATCTCTCGCCAGAAGGGTTTAATTGCTGGGCAAGTCCACCATAGATGGAGGTATGAGCCCTCACTCGCCAAACATCTCCAACATTTCGCCTCATTGGATAGGCCTTTCTGGAGGATCCAATCTGGCGTTCTGTACTATCTGGATACAAGTTTGAAGGCATTCTCCTGTAATCTGACACATCTGGAAAATCCCTGAGAGGCCAGCAGGATCTGTTCCACATCTTCATCTGAGAGAGTTACATTCAATTCTCTCTCCCAGCTGGTGATGTATGCCGGTCTATAAATAGTGGGTGGAGAAACATGTCTATGTAAAAATACTGAAATTTTACGCAACATCTTGGTCTTTGACAGCAGCATCTTTTCAAAATTCGTCAGCTCCCCTCGCAGGCGAAAGGCCTCATTAAATCTCGACATGCAATGCTGAACATGGGCTTTATGGAAAAAAGTCAAATCCCGGTTGGTGTCGGGGGAAGACAGATCCAAGTTCAGTGTTCTTGTATTCCTGTCCCAGAGCTCTCTCAACCGTAAATTCAGGGTTGCCGGCCATCTCATGGCTAAATGTCTTTTATCTGAGTCTAACAACGCTGGGAGTAGGCTCGCAGGCAAGAGTGGAGAGGGGGCTGGGGCAAGTTCTGGACGCAACTCTTTCCAAGTGTCTATAGCTCCTCTCAGAAGTGGGTTCATAGCTTTGTTGGAGGTTCTAGCAGAAGACAAGCACCAAAGATCTCTCTGGAGGGAAGTGGAAAGTGGATACGTTTCAGCCTTAATTGGAAAGAGCAGGTGAGCCCACCATCTCAATTGGTTTGCTTTGTAATACCGTGACATGTCTGGCAAACCAATGCCTCCTTGCGATTTGCTTTTCACCAGTAATGACCAGGCTAGCCTAGGCGGTTTACGATTCCAGATGAATCTCGAAAACATCTTCTTGAGGGAAGTAAAAAAGTCTTTTGGTAAGAAGATCGGCAACATGGCCATAAAATAGAGAATCTTTGGGATCAGGTACGTCTGTATTAAGTTTTTCTTCCCGAACCATGAGAGCGGTAGGGAATGATAGTTATCTAGATCTTTGCTAAGTGACCTTAATAGAGGAGTAAAATTATTTTCATAGAGATCTTCGATCCGAGGTGTGAGTCGTACTCCTAGATATTTCACGGAGGAGGCAGTCCATTGGAAGGGTGAATCTTTCATTAACTCTCGAGCCTTAGCTGTCCCTAGGGAAACGTTGAGCACTTCAGATTTATCCAGGTTGGCCTTGTACCTGGAAACAGTGCCAAACTTCTCCAATGTTTCAGTCAGAGCCTGTAATCCCTCTCTTGGGTTCGTGACTACGAAGAGAACATCATCGTTGAAAGCCGTTGCGGACGTGACCACTTCACCGGTAGTCATTCCCTCTATTCTGGGGTCTTGTCGGACTGTATGGAGAAGAGTCTCTAGAACTAGGATAAACAACGTGGGTGACAATGGGCAGCCCTGTCTCGTCCCGTTCGTGATACGGAAAGTGTCCGACAGGATCCCGTTAATTTTCAATCTGGCATGAGGTTCCGTGTATAAAGAAAAAATAGCTTCAACAATGGCAGCGGGAAAGCCGAATTTCAGCAGAGTGTTCCTCATAAAGCCCCAGTCCACTCTGTCAAAGGCTTTCTCCGCATCGACTCCTAATAAGACTAATGGGATATTGCTTTTCTTAGCTTTATAGATGATGGGGAGGAGTCGGGCGGTATTATCTCAGCCTTCTCTGCCCTGAACGAACCCTGACTGTTCATTATTAATCAAATCGGGGATCAGAGGCCGCATGCGAGATGCCAGAAGTTTTACCATATCTTAAGGTCTAGGTTGAGGAGCGAGATGGGGCGGTAATTACCGCAAAGTGTGAGATCTCTGCCCTCTTTCTGTATCAATGTTACATGTGCTTCCTGTGTTTGGGTGGGCAATTTACCTCCTTTCAATAAGGTATTACACATAAGGGCCATGTGCGGTAGCAAAATTTTTTGAAAGCGTTTGTAATAGATCAACGGAAGACCGTCAGGTCCTGGACTCTTTCCAGCTGGAAAGCTATTTGAGACTGTCAGCAGTTCTTTGGCAGAGATTGGGTGTAGTAGGGAGGAAGCATCTGTGTGCTTCACCATAGGCAATGACAGCTTAGCCAGGAACTCTTCAGTCAACATTTGTTTGGACCGTTGGTAGGCTTCTGAGTCTGTATCTTTCAAGTTGTAGAGGCTCGTGTAATAGCGCACAAATTCTGACGCAATCTCTGACGTCTGCGAAACAAGTTTCCCTTCTTTTGTCTTGATTCCTGAGATGTAAGATCGTTTTTTCGCTTTATGTATGAGAAAGGACATCAGACGGCTGCCATTATCCCCGTGCGCATAGATGAGTTTCTTGAATTGAAGATGATGTTTTGCAGATCTCACATTCAGCACATCTAAAAGCTCCTCCCTGTAGGCAGTGAGTTCGGACTGAGTTGCCTCGGCTATTGACTTCTTGTGTGACCTCTCAAGTCTGGCGATGTTTTGTAGAATGTCATCTAACCTTTTCTGGTTTTCCTTCTTAATTTTGGAGGACAACGAGATAATAACGCCTCTCATATAGGCTTTGTGAGCCTCACACACTATTTGTGAATCAACATCCTGCGTCACATTCCGTTCAAAATATTCCGAAAGGTGTTTGGCTAAAAAAATCAAAGTGTGTTTCAGAGTCCGGTATAGATTCATTTAACCTCCACATCCATTGTCATATTGGAATTTGTTGTAGTTCAATCGTGATCGAGACGGGAGCGTGGTCCGATATAGTGAGGGATCCAATCTTGGCATGAGAGGACAATGGCAATAATTCCTTTGAGATAAATATATAGTCGATACGATGGTAGGAGTTCGCTGGATGGGAGAAGAAAGAGTAGTCTTTTGTCTTGGGGTGGAGTGACCGCCATGCAACTAAAAGTTCTAAGTTCTGTAGTGCTTTATTAATGGCGCCAAGAGATCCTTGAGAAAGGAGGGCTGTTGATGCAGAAGAATCTAAGAGATGATTCAAAGCAATATTAAGGTCACCTCCCAAGATAATCGGTCCTTCTCGGAATAGGCCAAGTGTCTGTAGGATCTTGACAATCCAGGATGTCTGATTCTTATTGGGTGCGTACACACAGGCCAATGTGTACGGTAGTGATGCAATCTTGCCTTTCAAAAACAAAGCCCTGCCTTCGGGGTCTCTGTACACTTGCGAGCAGAGGAATGGCACATTGTTCCTAATCAGGATAGAAACTCCTTTGGATGCTGATTGTGGGTGGGTGGCGTGAAAGTGTTGCGTAAAGTCTTTAGATGGGAGTTTGGGTATCTTTTCACCTTTAAAGTGTGTTTCTTGCAGAAAGGCGAGATCTACTTTCCATCGTCTAAGTAAGAGAAGGACGTGCTGCCTTTTATTCGGGGAATTCAGTCCATTCACATTGAGTGTCAAGGAATTAAGGAGCGCGGCCCTTGGACGCTGGACGTCTGAACTATCATCAGTGGGTGACATCATAGTTCAAGATGGCTTGACACAATGCCGTGTTCTCCAGTCTTAACGAAAAAGAAAAGAAAGGGGAGGGGGGTAGGAAAAGAAGAAAAACTGGGCAGAAACAGTGTTAGGCAAGGATATAATAATACTCCTTTAAGTCTATACAACAATATAAGACTATGCAATCTAAGGCAAAACGCTATTCTGCAACAATAACCTGCCCAAGGACAGTACTAATTCAATACACTGAGAGTAAGGTAATGTGAGTAACGTCTCGTATGGCAATAAGAACAGTATCATCAGTGATGCGTAGCACAACCTAGGATAGCAATGGTAAGTAAATGGTATGATAAAACAGATATTAATCTCAAATACTTATAACATTTGAAAACATCACTTGTAAGTAGAATAGTAAATGCCCCGATATAACATGTCAGGTGAGGAATGTCCACTCTCTCAAGCAAGTTAGCAAATGTCCAGAATGTTAATGAGAGAGCATACTATTCATAACTTACAGTTTCTCTAACGGGATTGTAGCTACTGACCAGAATCATGAAGAGAACAAGTAAGGAGGAGAACAATCAGAAGGAGAGCATGGACCGTGTAGATGTCAGCGGGTCCTCCTTCTCTGGTCTGGGGTGCGTTGAAGCTGACGTCGGATTCTTGGGGATCTGAAACGGCCTGAAGTGTAGGGGGCCTCCATGGCCCTAGCGCCAGATTGTGTGGGCAAATCATCAGCAACTGGTAACCATGAAGGGATCGGGATGGGCTCAATGTCCAGTAATTGCCAGGCAGCATCAAGGTCCCTCGGGGTGAAGATGTTAATTTTCCTGCCGTTCTTTAGAATGGAGAGACTAAAGGGGAACAGCAACGCATATTGTAGTTTGTGGATTTTCAGAGCTTCAAGAAGAGGCCTTAGAACTCTCCTTTTCTGGAGCGTGGCTGGAGCTAAATCCTGGAATGTTTGGATAGATGCATCTTCATATGACAGTCCTTGAGTGTCTCTCGCTGCTCTCAAGATTAAGTGGGGTGTGCTGATGAGAGAAGGCCGCATATTACATCCCTGGGAGGGTCATCAGCATCTGGCTTTGGACGTATAGCCCTATGTACCCTTTTGATTTCCATGGAGGTAATTGCTTCATCCCCCAGTAACAATTTGAAAATAGACATAGAGATAGCAGGGAGAGAGTCTGGCGGATGTTTTTCGGGTAGTCCCCTAATGCGCGTACATTACGCCTTCTATTCCTATTTTCTAAATCTTCAAGAAGTAAATATGATTTATTAAGGTGTTCAGAATGTGAATCAACCCTTCTCGAGAGGATTGTAGTGGTCTTTGTTGCTGTTGCATGTTGGGCCTCCAGGGCATCTACCCTTGAGCTCATAGCCTTAATATCCGCGCGCAGGTCAGCAAATTCCTTGAGCATAGGCGCCATAGCTTGGGAGAGTGCCTCCTTTAGGAAGTCTTTGGTGATCAACACAGGTAAAATATCCATTAAAGGGTTTACACTAGGCACCTCTCCTTCCGTCTCCTTAGCTGCACTGAAGGCTTCTGGTTGAGGTTTGCCCACAGCGGCAGAACCCTGAGGAGGGCGTTTCGTTAAAAATTTTTGCATATCTGTATCAGATGGTGGGGCTTTCACTTGTTGTGATGAATCAACAACCGTATCACGTCCTATTTTAACCATTGTCTTGGCAAAGATAGCTATAATAAGTGCAGATGCACGCAAGTGTGAGCGGGGTCTACATACCCGGCGAAGTAATTCACCAGAGGAATAGAATGGTATAGTAAGAAAAGCAACTTCTTGCAGTCACCAGGCTTGTAACAGAGTCTAATGCCTATTGCACATAAGTAGCTCAGGCAACAGAGGGTAAGCAGGTAACTCAAACAACAGGGATAGGAGCAGTTCCACAATGGCTACCTTGGAAAAAGAATAGTGTTCCTTGTTCCCTAAATATGACAATAGTCAGTATTCTTCATCAGGGGAAGTATCCCTCTCTGGAGCCAATATGGAGTCTCTGGAGTGGCAGATGTCAGCAGTAATGTCTCTGGGGTCCGGCAGGTCTGTATGTGCAAAGCACCAGTAATTAGATCTATAGTGCAAAGGTCAAGTCCGGTGCTCCTAGGAAATGGAGAGTGAACAGGGGTCAAATAGCAATAACAATTGTAGTCTTTTTTTTTTTTTGTTTCAGTGATTTTTATTAAGAATTTTTTCAACACAAACAACATACAAATAGAAACATAGACATGTATACATATATCTAAGTACCCACAGCATTACGTTAGCAGTACAAGATAAACAGCAGATATATGTATTGTCACGGAGCAAAGGTATACGTCTTCCTCCGGATGGTCTTTTGAATCAACAGGGACGCAAGAGGTCGGGAGACAACAGCAATTTATTGTAATCCACAAAGTTAGTAGCCGGCGGCGGTCACATCAACCGTAATAACAATAAGTCCACAGAAGTCACAATCCAATGATAGCTTTGGTTCCTTGGTCCTGTAACTAAATTCTGGCTCTCTGCAGAGCTGTGCACAGGCCGGCTAACACATACTAACTGCAGCTACAACTATATACTAAAACTGTTACACCTATATCTGTGGGTGGGAAGGGCTGAGTCACAGATCCTTCCCCCCTCACCTATACCAAGGAGAGCAGACTCCCTGTCTACTATGGACAATGCACCATCCAACATTTTCTTGGAGACACTGATCAGATTATCTCCACCCATTGTCCTCACTGGTCCTCACTAGTTAGAGGTATTTGCATACAATGTGCTAACACACTAGACCCTAATCAGCCAACTACACACTGATGTTTACAACAGGTTAGAGAATACATTCCACATGAAATATATATTACACATTGCCTATTGCCGGACTCTAACCATCCCGTGACAACCCCTCCCCCTCTCAAAACATGTGCATGACACAATTGGCCTACACAGGTAAATTGGGGAATGCACAACAGTCTCTATAGCTCATATGTCCTCCTGCCGGGATAACCCATCCGCGTTCTGGTGTTGGCTCCCTCGGCGGTACTGAATGGTAAAGTTGTAGAGTTGAAGGGCTGGCATCTGGCAAAAAATCCGGTCGATCCATGTTGGCGTCTCTCTGAGCTTGGCTTCGGGTCACTGCTCCCACAAAGTGGCACTGTAGATTTCCAACATCGTTGCCTAACAGAACATCGGCCGGCAGCCCGCTCATCACACCAATTGTGCATCGTTTTGGTCCATAACCATAGTCGAGTTCCACGGTAGCTTTAGGAATACGTTTCCGAGTACCTCCTGCCAACTCGATAGAAAGGCCAGGGCCCTCCTCTAGGGCCTCGGGTCGCACAACTCGGGGGTCCGCTACCGTTAGGAAAGCTCCCGAGTCCCGGAATCCAACAACTGTTCGGCCATCCAGTAGGACCTCCTGCAAGTGCTTCCTCTGAAGGTTTGCGGGATGTGTGGCGGAAGGCTGAATCCCATAGACCCCTGGAGGTGGAACAGATGTGTCATTCATGGAGTCATCTGGAAATGGGGCCAAACTTTCTGTCCTAGGAGTGGTTCCCAGGTAGTGAATAGGCCGGGATGCCACGGTGGCCCGTGCCCCCATGTTAACAGGGCAACTAGCTTGCAAATGTCCAGGCCGCCCGCACCCAAAACATCTGCGCTCTAGCATTCTTCCAGTAGGTCGTTGTCTAGGGACAGGGTTGTTCATAGCTGGAGGCCGATGGGCTGGGGCAGGGGTAGAGGGGGAATTGTAATCCTGAGGCCGGGCACGAAAGGTGGTTGGCTGGCTGAAGGGTGTCTGGCGGACTGTGGTAGTTTTCCGCTCCTCTGCAAACAACCTCTTCCACTGCGGCTTGATGGTCAGGCCCTCATCTGCAAGAGAAGCAGCTTGCTCAACTGTGGCTGGGTTCCGTTCCAGCACCCACTCACGGATCTCAGCGGGGCACTGGGAAAAGAACTGTTCCTTAAGTATGACTTGGAGGATCTTATCGACTGTGACAGCCTCCTCTCCTTCTAGCCAGCGCTTGCAGCCTTGCTTCAACTTGTGGGCGAACATGTGGAAGGAGCTTCCCCCATTGTAAGACAAAGAGCGGAACTGAACTCGGTAGGTCTCTGGAGTGACTGCATAATACTTCTGCACCGCTCTTTTAATGGCCTCATAGTCCCGCTGATCACTAGGGTCCATGGCTCTGAGAGCTTCCGCAGCCCCATCTCGTAGGTGCCCCACCAGATACCGGACCCAATCCTTCTCTGGGACTTCCATCAGGTGGCACTGGTGTTCGAAGTCCTGAAAATATCCATCAACATCCCCAGCCGCTTCCTCAAAGGTCTTGAAGTGTTTATGGGAGACATATGGTGGTTCTCTCACTGTTGGGCTGGGGGTCGACGTTTGATTATAATTCCTCATAGTTATCTCAGCCATTCGCATTTCATGCGCCATTCTTTCCTTTTCATGCGCCATTCTCTGTTCCTCCTTCTCCGTTTCCTGAGCCCTCTGTAACGCTCTACTCCTTTGCTCTGCAGTTGCTCCTAGCCCCAGCACTGCCAATTCCTCCTCATACAAAACAACCCATCTGCTCTTTTGGGTCTGTACCTGCCACTCCTGTATCTCTACTGTCTCCTGGGGGCAGCCCTCCTCATGGTCGCTTTGCAGGGTCATCTCCTCCAGTGCCTCGATCAGTTGCTCTTTCGTTCTTCCCTGGTAACTCAGGTTTAGTTCCCGGGCCCTTACTTGTAGACTTGCCATAGTCCAGTTCCTGTATTCTGAGGTTGTGGCTCCATTAATCGCTGGGCTGCTGTAGTCCATCTCGCTATCCGCTGTTGATCCCACCGCTGCCAACCAGTTGTCACGGAGCAAAGGTATACGTCTTCCTCCGGATGGTCTTTTGAATCAACAGGGACGCAAGAGGTCGGGAGACAACAGCAATTTATTGTAATCCACAAAGTTAGTAGCCGGCGGCGGTCACATCAACCGTAATAACAATAAGTCCACAGAAGTCACAATCCAATGATAGCTTTGGTTCCTTGGTCCTGTAACTAAATTCTGGCTCTCTGCAGAGCTGTGCACAGGCCGGCTAACACATACTAACTGCAGCTACAACTATATACTAAAACTGTTACACCTATATCTGTGGGTGGGAAGGGCTGAGTCACAGATCCTTCCCCCCTCACCTATACCAAGGAGAGCAGACTCCCTGTCTACTATGGACAATGCACCATCCAACATTTTCTTGGAGACACTGATCAGATTATCTCCACCCATTGTCCTCACTGGTCCTCACTAGTTAGAGGTATTTGCATACAATGTGCTAACACACTAGACCCTAATCAGCCAACTACACACTGATGTTTACAACAGGTTAGAGAATACATTCCACATGAAATATATATTACACATTGCCTATTGCCGGACTCTAACCATCCCGTGACATGTATAGTGACAAAAAAGCCCATAAAAAGCCATAAAAGAGAACAGAAGGAAGGTACAGGTCAAGCAAAACAATTATTACAATGCAGTCCCAAATTTCAGGGACGATATCAGAAAGAGAAGAATCTCTGGTCAGAAGATGTCTCAAGGTCATACAAAATATTTTGATTTAGACCACGGTTTCCACACTTGCAAAAAGGAATGGTAAGAGTGATTTCCTAATGCAATAATACTTTCATATTTAAATGTAGTGTTCACTATATCTATTAAGGCCGAAAGATTTGGAGTCGAATTGGATTTCCATCTTTGAAATATCAAAATTTGTGCCATCGTTAAAAGTTTGCAAAAGAGACGTTTATATGGTTTGATAGTACTAGGTATATGCAATAGCAATATTCCTAAAGATGGAGTCGGGGTCAACCTGCAGTGGAACAGATCAGAAAGCAGTGTAAACACTGCATGCCAATATGGAATGATGAGTAGGCATTGCCAAATCATATGAAAAAAGGTCCCTACATCCCCACATGATCTCCAGCATGACCCAGGAGTGGAAGGATACATTTTTTGTAAAGTCGATGGAGAGTAATACCAACGTAAGCGTACTTTAATTGCAGTTTCAATATGTGAGCTACACATTAGGGAAGAGTGTATCAAGCGAAAAGATTGACACCAGTCTTCCGCAGAAAAAGTTTTTTTAAGGTCTCGTTCCCAATATCTAAAAGGAGGCGATTTATAAAACTCCAAGACCTCACCTAATAAATTATACAAGAAACGTAAGCCCTTCATTTTTTTTGAGACATAGGTTATTACTCTATTGCAATAAGGCACAGGTGGTACCGGAATCTTAGTTAAGAAATGGGAGATTTGTATATATTTATAATAATGATGTGGAGGCAAACCAAATTTTTGTTGCAACGCTGGAAAGTGTAATAAGTTATCACTTTCATCATATAGCTGAGAAAGATAAACGATCCCCAATTTTTCCCATGAGGATACCTCTAAATCAGCAATCAACCATGACAACGTTGATAAGGGAGTAGTAGATGGAAGCCAATGAACATGAGAGGAGGCCTCCGCATGCATAAGAGACCAAGATTTGAGGGAGGCTATCATAGTAGGAGAGAGTGCTTTCGGTGGCAATACATTCCAAAAAGGAAGCAGAAGCAGATCTCTAAGTCTGCCAGGATAAATATAAGCCTGTTCAATTTGAATCCAAGGAATATCAGTATCTGCATTCCACCACCCCGAACATTGGGCGGTTAAGGTAGCTAAATAATAATTGCGGATATTAGGAACTCCCAGTCCCCCAGCCAGTTTATGTTTGAATAAAGGACCTCTACATATCCGAGGCCTCCTCCCATTCCATACATAACAGGAAATCACTCTTTGAATAGAGATGAGCGAACAGTGTTCTATCGAACTTATGTTCGATCGGATATTAGGCTGTTCGGCATGTTCGAATCGAATCGAACACCGCGTGGTAAAGTGCGCCATTACTCGATTCCCCTCCCACCTTCCCTGGCGCCTTTTTTGCTCCAATAACAGCACAGGGTAGGTGGGACAGGAACTACGACACCGGTGACGTTGAAAAAAGTAGGAAAAACCCATTGGCTGCCGAAAACATGTGACCTCTGATTGAAAAGAACAGCGCCGCCCAGGTTCGCGTCATTCTGAGCTTGCAATTCACCGGGGACGGAGGTTTCCGTCCAGCTAGCTAGGGCTTAGATTCTGGGTAGGCAGGGACAGGCTAGGATAGGAAGGAGAAGACAACCAACAGCTCTTATAAGAGCTAAATTCCAGGGAGAAGCTTGTCAGTGTAACGTGGCACTGACGGGCTCAATCGCCGCAACCCAGCTTTCCCAGGATCCTGAATGGAATACACTGACAGTGTATTCCCGTATACCCCATATATACCCCCGATACCCGTTCCAACGGTGTGTCCCCCCCCACCTTCACCTCAGAAATACCCTGCAAGTCCCCTAGCAATAGAATTGGGGCAATATACACCCACTATTTTTGCTACTGCCATATAGTGCCATTGTCTGACTGGGAATTCAAAGAATATATTGGGGTTACAAATACCCTTATTTCTTGCTACTGCCATATAGTGCCATTGTCTGACTGGGAATTCAAAGAATATATTGGGGTTACGTGCACCCACAATTTTTGCTACTGGTATATAGTGCCAGTTTCTGAGTGGAAATTCCCCAAATAATTTGGGGATTCATTCACCCTACATCTCAGGCTCTTGCCATATTCACCCAGGTTGTCAGTGCTGCACCAGCTCGTTCCCAGACAGCTCGGCCCGAAAAACACATTACCTATATAGAGGATTTGGACAATGAAGACAACATGTTCTAAATCTAATGTCTGCACCTTCTCCAGAATTAAAATAAAGGCAGCGTTTAACTTTCAAATAGCACTGCACAAAGGAAGATCTTATCAGCTTGTCTCATGACATGCTACTAAAAAGTGTCATTTGTGTATTTTAATGTAAATATAGTTGTATAAGCTTTTTGGGTTTTAGGCACTGCCAAGTTATTTATTACCACCCGCTCCCTTATAATGATGATGACGCCAAAGTCACTGTGGGTGTTCAGAGCTCACAGCTTTGGTTGACATTTGTCTTGCTCTCTGTCGGTACCAGCTGTCTTTTTGGATACCGTAAAGTTATGTTGACTTTATTAACAGCTATAGAAGCTTTAGCCAGGTTGTGACGGTGTGTAACCCTAACAACACTAAGTGGGATACACATTAATAGTCAGTCTATGTACGCTAAACATATCACTGAAGTAATTTTTTTTCCCTCTCCCCTAATATAAGAAAGGAACAGACATTAGACCTAGACCGGGGTTCGAGGCTTGTAAAAATCCAGTATTATTTGTTCTTCATAATGTGAAATATGTGTTGAAAAGCAACCCAAGATGAAGTCAGCCATGTGTGCCAGTGTGTTACTTGGCATGCCTTTGCTGGCCCCAACTGTAAGGGTCACTCTCCATTTCCTCCATTTTCCACTCCCCTTCACACCATTTGTGGTGAAGCAATGGGATGCACTGAAGTGCACCCTCTAGCCTCGTGTGGGACAGGGACATCAGATGCCACTCCAACCCCCTCGTCTTCCTCCGCCAGCCAACGGTGCGAAGATGAGAGGAGTGTGCTCTGAATGTTTTCTGCCTAGCAGAGGCTAGTTCTCACTTACGAAAATGGCCCCACTTTGACCTGTATATCATGCACAATGGTGTAGGTTTCAAAGAAACATGGCACCAACAAGTTGAAAAACGTGGGCCATGCGTGGACCGTGTTTGAGTCTGGCAAGCTCCAGATCTGCTACCAGGTTCCAGCCATTATCACAGGCGCAAAAATGCCAGGCCCCAGGTGTAGCAGGGAAAAAAAAAAAGCCATCTCAGCCAGGATGGTATCCCTGACCTCGGAGGCACTGTGCTGTCTGTCCCCCAAGCTGATCAGTTTCAGCACGGCCTGCTGACATCTCCCCACGCCAGTGTTACAGTGTTTGCCGCTAGTAGCTGGGGTGGAGGTTGCAGCATCGTAGGGTTTCAGTCTACTCCTGCCATGAATTTTGGCCTGGGAGAGGAGATAGGCCACCCCAGTTTGCACCCGGGGACCAGACTCCACCACATTCACCCTGCCTGTCATTAAAGATAAGCACTGCAGCATCCCTGACCACAGGCGCTTGTCCATGTGTCGGTGGTCAAGTGGACCTTGCAGCAAAGCGCAGAGCTCTGGGCCCGACTGATGTTATGGGACACATGCAGGCGCAAGGCAGGGACAGCACACCAAGAGAAGTAGTAACGGCTAGGCCCAGCATAGGGAGGTGCCCCAGCTGCCATCTGCTGACGGAAGGCCTGGGTATCCAGAAGCATAAACAAACACCAACATCTCCAGGGCCAGCAGTTTATCGATGAGGCTGTTAAAGGCTTGGGCATGGGGGTAGGTTGTGTTGTACTTCTGCCTGCAATGAAAAGCTTGGGAGATGTGGAGTGGCTGGGAAGAGGCGCATGATGGTGCAGGGCAAAAGGGCGCATGAGGGTGAACTCCCCAATGTGTCAGAGATAGGTGTGTAGGTGTCCTTGCATCATATACTTGCACCATACTTGGCTTTGGAAGTTAATTTTGTGCCAAAAAGTGGTTAAGACAGTGATACCTCAGCTACTCCCGTTACACTGTCTATTGACAACTCCAGCACTGAAATTACCACCTTTGGAAGTGGACCACCACTTCTAAGATCCCAAAGGAAGCAGGCAAGAGATGTGCAGTGCAGAAAAAAAGATGAGAAAATAAGTGTAGGCAGTAGAGCACAGAGGGATTGGAGAGGACAGATCTGGTGTCGGCCAGGTATTCCCACAACATGCGCCTATACTTGTCCCTCCTGGTGACACTAGGCCCCTGAGTGGCAGTAATTTGTCCAGGGGGGCCATTAACGTGTTCCAGACCTAGGAATAAGTCTTCCAACAGGGTAGAGTTTTGCATGCCTTTGCTTCTACCCACTGTTTTTGTTGAATTAGCTTCCCTCCACATCTACACTGCTTTAGCCCCTAAACATCACCCCAGTTTATGCCTTTGCTTCTACCCTGTTTTTTTGTTGAATTAGCTTCCCTCCACATCTACACTGCTTTAGCCCCTAAACATCACCCCAGTTTATGCCTCTGCTTTTACCCCCAGTTTTTTATGCTTAGCTTGCCTCCACTTCCACACTGCTTTTGCCCCTACACATTACCCCTATCCATGCCTGTGCCTCTAGCCATAACTCTGCCACCCATGGAAACTCATGGTGCAGAAAGTGAGGGAGCTGACTCTGAGGAACCCTTGGGTTTTGTAGCTGGTACTCCATCAAAGGTCTCTGCTGCTCACACACCCTGCTCAACATACGGTATCTAGGGTTAGAGCATGTGGTGACCTCGCACAACAGTAGGTGCTTCAGGCAGATGTAGGCCTTGCTGGAGTGTATTGCGGCTAGCTCCAGGTACTGTAGACTTGGGAAAGTGGGTGTCCAAGTGCCGCACTTTCACCCTTAGCTCAGCTAATTTGGGGTATGTTTTTAAAAATCGTTGCACCACTAGATTGAACACGTGGGCCAGGCATGAAACGTGTTGGAGGCTGGCAAGCTCCAGAGCCCTCCAACAAGACAAAAAAGCCTGGCCCCAGGGGCAGCGGGGATAAACAAATTGCCATCTCATCCAGGATGGCATCCCTGACCTCAGAGGCAGTGTGCTGTCCGTCCCCCAAGCTGATGAGCTTCAGACCGGCCTGCTAACGTCTCCCCACACCAGTGTTGCAGCGTTTCCAGCTCGTAGCTGGGGTCAATCTAACAGCGGAGGAGGAGGGTGGTGTTTCAGCCCTCCTCCCAGGAATGTTGTGTGGGGAGACAAGTCAGTCTACCACATTTTGCGACCCGGTCCATGCCTCAAGTACATTCAACCACTGTGCCAAGATTAAAAGTTAGCGTCCCTGTCCGCATGCACTTGTCCATTCATAGCTGGTCACGTGGAACTTTTGGGCAAAGCGCTGAACTTAGGGACCGCCTCATGTTTGGGGAAAAGTGCTGGTGTGGACGGCACAGTGAGGTGGCGCAGTAGCCAGCAGGCCCAAAAAGGGCAGAGTGTCCACAAGCCGGGACCCCAACATCTCCTGGGCCAGAATTTTTGAGATGAGGCCGTTGAAGCCTTGGGCATGTGGGTGGGTTGTGCTGTACTTTAGCCTGGAATGAAAGGCCTGGGAGATGGGGAGTCGCATTGCAAAGTGTGTAAACCACACTCAGTTTGTCCTCGACCTATACATTTAGAAATTATCTCCCCCAGCGAGGAACGTGGCCTCGATGGGGGAATTTTTCTAAGGAAGCTAGAAAAGAGGGCATCTTGGGCCTTGCTGGCTCAGGTCTAGCTTCTGTCATGCAGCTGTCTTCTGCCTCTGGACATCCCTTTGCCTCTAGCCACCTTTTTCCCTGCTTAGCTTGCCTCCACATCCACACTGCTTTTGCCCCTAGACATCACCCCAGTCCATGCCTTAGCTTGTACCCCCAGTTTTTGCTGCTTAGCTTGCCTCCACATCCACACTGCTTTTGCCCCTAGACATCACCCCAGTCCATGCCTTAGCTTGTACCCCCAGTTTTTGCTGCTTAGCTTGCCTTCACATCCACACTGCTTTTGCCCCTAGACAGCATCCCTATCCATGCCTCTGCCCCTAGCCATAACTCTGCCACCCCTGGAAACTCATGGTGCAGAAACTTTGGGAGCTGACTTTGAGGAACACTTGGGTTTTGTAGATGGAACTCCATCAAAGGTCTGTGCAGCTCACACACCCTGCTCAAGATATGGTATTGTAGGGTTTCAGCGTGTGTGAATGACGGACAACAGCCTGTGTTTGGACAGATGTAGGCCTTGCTAGAGTGTTTTTAGGCTAGCAGCGACTCCTGTACACTTGCAAAAGTGGGCGCACAAGCGCCGCATTTTCAACAGTAGCTTCGGTACATTTGGGTATGTTTTCAAAAAACGTTGCACCACTAGGTTAGACGTGGGCCAAACATGGAACGTGTTGGAGGCTGGCAAGCTCCAGAGCCGCTACCAGGTTCCAGCCATTATCACAGGCGTAAAAATGCCAGGCCCCAGGTGTAGCAGGGAAAAAAAAAAGCCATCTCAGCCAGGATGGCATCCCTGACCTCGGAGGCACTGTGCTGTCTGTCCCCCAAGCTGATGAGCTTCAGCACGGCCTGCTGACGTCTCCCCACACCAGTGTTTTAGCGTTTGCCGCTAGTAGCTGGGGTGGAGGTTGCAGCGTCGTAGGGTTTCAGTCTACTCCTGCCATGAATTTTGGCCTGGGAGAGGAGATAGGGTACCTCAGTTTGCACCCCGGGACCAGACTCCACCACATTCACCCTGCCTGTCCTTAAAGATAAGCAGCATCCCTGACCACATGCGCTTGTCCAAGTGTCGGTGGTCAAGTGGACCTTGCAGCAAAGCGCGGAACTAAGGGCCCACCTGATGTTGAGTGACACGTGCTGGTGCAAGGCGGGGACGCCACACCGGGAGAAGTTGTGACGGCTAGGGACGGCATAGTGAGGTGCCACAGTTGCCATCAGGTCCGGGAAGGCGGGATTTTCAACAAGCCGGAACGCCAACATCTCCTGGGCCAGCAGTTTAGCGATGTTGGCGTTCTAGGCTTGCGTGGGTGGGTGGTTAGCGGTGTATTTCTGCCGGCGCTCCAATGTCTGAGAGATGGTGGGTTGTTGTAAAGAAGCGCCTGATGGTGCCTTTGATGGTGCAGGAGAAGGAGATAAGACAGAAACGGGGAGGATGAGGGAGAAGTCAACAAAGTGGCGGAGGCAGATGAAGTGATATCCTGGCTCGTCCTCTGGAGTGCATCGCCAGCACTGTGAGCAGAGGCAGTGGCATGAACGGCGGGCGATGTTTGTCCTGTCGTTGCTGCCTGCCACTGATTCCAGTGCTTGGATTCCAAATGATGGTGCATTGAAGTGGTGGACAGGTTGCTCTTCTCAGGGCCCCTACTCGATTTCAAGAGGCAAATTGTGTAGACGACACTATATCTGTCCTCGGCGCATTCCTTGAAAAAACTCTACACCTTCGAGAAACGTGCCCTCGATGGGGGAGTTTTTCTGGGCTGGGTACAAAAAAGAACATCTTCGGACATTCCGGGTCTGGCCTGGCTTCGGCGAAGCTGTTGACCTCTGCCTCTAGCTACCCTTTTTGGTGCTGCACCTGCCTCAACATCCACACTACTTTCCCAGCTTGACATCCGCCTTGTCCAGGTGGGGTCGGTGTCCTCGTCGTCCACCACCTCCTCTTCCAACTCCTGTCTCGCCTCCTCCTCCTGCACAATGCGCATGTCAACTGGCTGCCCTGACAGCAACTGCGTCTCATCGTCGTCGATGAGGGTGGGTTGCTGGTCATCCGCCACCAAATCGACCGGAGTTTGGAGGAGACTGTAGTGTTTGAGCATCTGGACACAGATACTCGTCTGTTAGGTCCGTGGAATCGCGAAATGGAGGGGCAGGTTGCGGTACAGTCAAAGGAAGGGAGAACAGCTCTGGGGAGCAGGGACAGGTGGGGTTATTGTTCTGGGAAGATTGGGAATTTTGGGTGGAAGGAGGACAAGACTGTTGGGTAAGAGGAGGTAGAGGCTGACTGGCTGGTGGACAATGTGCTTTAAGCGTTATCCGACAGCCATTGCAAGACCTGTTCCTGGTTCTCGGGCCTACTAAGGCTACTAAGGTTAATGTTGAACTTTTGTGCAAAGTGCAGAACTTAGGGCTCGCCTGATGTTAAGGGACACACGCTGGTACAAGGCTCAACTCACCCTAAGTGCCAAAAACACTGCTGGTGCAAGGCTCTACTCATGCCAAGGGCCTCAATCTCTGCTGGTAGCTCAGCTTAAGGTCCTGTAACTTTGTTTGGAAGGGCTCATGTTAAGGGCTAGAAAAGTCAATTTTGGAAGGTCTTACCACATCACACACACACACACACACACACACTCAAAATGACAGGTAAGGGTGAGGGCTTTTGGATTTCCCATTGTCTATTCCATCCGTGGTTGTCATGGGGAACGTGATTTAAAGGGGTGGTTGTTACTGTTTGTTGAGCTTAAATTGGGGTTTGTGTTCATCCATTTGGGGACTAAAGAAGGTTTCCAGGTATTTTCCCACTTTGATAGAGGTTTTTTGGAATGTGGAAAGTGTGTAGTTGTTAGGCTGTGATGTTGGGGTAATAGAGGGTCTTTGGTGTGTTAGATGCCCCCAGGCATGCGCCCCCTGCTGTCCCAGTGTCATTCCAGAGGTGTTGGCATCATTTCCTGGGGTGTCATAGTGGACTTGGTGACCCTCCAGACACGGATTTGGGTTTCCCCCTTAACGAGTATATGTTCCCCATAGACTATAATGGGGTTCGAAACCCGTTCGAACACACGAACAGTGAGCGGCTGTTCGAATCGAATTTCGAACCTCGAACATTTTAGTGTTCGCTCATCTCTATCTTTGAACAGATTCAAAATATGACTGCGGAATCAATATCGGCAATGTGCGGAACAAATAAAGCAGCTTAGGCAGAAGAAGCATTTTAAAAGCAGCCACTCGCCCAATCCAAGATATGTCAACTCGAGACATCTTATCATAAGTATCTTTCAATGTTTTAAGCATAGGTAAATAGTTGCAGTGGAAAAGTGAACTAGCAGAGGTCGTTATTTGAATACCTAAGTATTGAAGAGATTCCTGCCGCCAATCAAAACCATATCGTATATGCAGAGCCCGGAGGGGGGCAGGGGAGACATTAAAAGAGAGAGCTTGAGATTTAGAAAGGTTAAGTTTATAAAAGGACAGAGTCCCAAAGTGGTCAATCAGCTGCATGAGACGTGAAAGAGAGGTTTGAGGGTCTGTCAAAGTTAAAATAATATCATCTGCATAAAGAGAGATCAAGTGAGATCGTCCCCTCACATCAATACCTCTAATATTAGGGTCTTCTCTAATAGCCTGAGCCAACGGTTCCATGGAAAGAACAAATATCAAAGGCGATAATGGACACCCTTGACGGGTTCCATTCGTTATATCAAAAGGATCCGAAAGGGTGCCATTGGTAAATACTTTTGCCGATGGGGCCGAGTATAAAGCTCCAATTGCACTTAATATATCTCCAGAGAAGCCCATCCTGCGCAACACCGAGAAGGCATAAGACCAACAAATACGGTTGAACGCCTTCTCGGCATCCAGAGCCAACATAAATTTTTAAATCCACATTCAATAAAGATATAGGTCTGAAGTTCTGAGGGGCCGAAGGGTCCTTTCCCGGTTTGGGTAGAGTAACAATTAAAGCTTCTTGATTCTCTCTAGGGAAACTCGCAGAGGTTATAGCGTGAGTCAAGAAGGACCTCATAGGGGTGTTGAAAATAGAGGAGAACGAGTTATAATATTCATTAGTGAGTCCATCCGGACCTGGCGATTTATGTGAAGGCAAGGTCTTAAATATCATAGCCAACTCAGTAGGGGTAATAGGGGCATTAAGAGTCTCCAATTGTTCAGGTGACAAAACAGGTAACAATGCTATTGAGAAATGTATCAATTGTATCCTGTGTTGGGGTGCAGTGAGACGTATCATTCGCTAAGTTATAGAGTTCGTCATAAAAATCTTTAAAACGATTAGCAATCCCTTTGGGGTCATATATTTTATCAGTTAGTAGTAGAGAATAGAAAGGGGATCCTAGATTTGGTATGTTTAGCTTTAAGTCCAGAGGCCAATAGTTTACCTGCTTTATTGGATTGCGAATAATACGTGGCTTTCATTTTGCGTAGATTTTTCTCATATTGATATAAAAGACATTCCCTAACAATTGTAGTCTTAGCAACAGAGTAATCAGGCCGGCATGTGTTGCTGGAATGTGTTGCTGCAGGCTAATTACACAGGGCTGGTGTTGGAGCTGAGGATGAAAGCAGGGAGGTGGTGGTGGTGTCTCTCACGATGTGTCCCGTCTGCTTTTTGTTATTGATGAGCGGTGCCTCCTTGTCAGCTGCTCCGCTGGTCGGGACGGAAGTAAGCTCCCCCGCGGGTCTGGCTGCTCGTGTCATGTCCCCAGCCAGATACAGTTCTAAGAGGTGCCGTAAGACAAGAAGCCTGCAGGTCCACAGCACAAGATCAGGCAAGAGATCTTTCCTCAGCTTCTGTGAGAAATCCCAGCTGCTAGTTAGTAATCTCCCGCTCAGGAGCTGCGTCCGGACACAAGATGGCGGGCGGGTGCTGCAGGAGCAGGTAGGCCTCAGACTTTTAAAGCGGTGCTGCGTGAAAGATAGGCTGTTATAAGCTCCAGATTGCACTTGTAGGGTCAGAGGGATGTCCCTCGGAGCTAGGTCTCTAGTTTAAGTGGCTGTAGCCGGTCAGATGAATGAGGAGAACAGGGTAAACTCAGGAGCTGCCAGAGAGCACGTCTGTACAAGCCACGCCCCCCAATCACTGTTATTTGTGAGCTCTGGACATCATTATGTTTGGGGTCCTCAAAATGTCAGGTCCACCCCCCGGTTACAATATCCTCAGTACAACAGAACCGACAGGTCAACTAGGACTTGTTTCTGGCGCCAAAATCACCAGCGAGTCCTCCATATATAATCGCCTGCAGCGACACAGCTCTGAATTATACCATAAAGCGTAAAACCTGAAGTATCTTTCACAGAACAACCAGCAGGTGCCGGTGCGCCAAGTGCATACAGGTCCAAGATCTTAGAGCGGCAGGGCATGGAGGTATGGGCAGAGTCGGACTGGCCCATCGAGGAGCCAGTGACATATATACAGAGCTCTGCACCTATAGGGGGCGACACTCGCTGTATCCGAGCTCCTGACTATCTTTAGCACATTCATAGACATGGAGGTCGGGTGGTGCTGATATTGAGAAGTGACGCAGCGCCTTAGGCTGGGATTGTGGCTTTGTTAATCCCAATCCTGCTTTGTGCATTTCCATTCAGACAGTGCTAATAGCGCAGACGTTGCGCATACACTCTCATTTACATTGAATGATTGGGCCGGAATTGCCCTTTAGTAACCTTAGTGCTATTGTTGCACTTCTGTGCTAGTTCTGCCCCAGACTCGGCCTTACACATCTCGCAGTTTCATGTGGATGGCTCGGATATATTACAGATTACTAATAGGTCCTATGTTTAGGGGCCCCCAGTTTAGGGAGTGACTCTTCCTCATGTTTCATAGCTTTCTCTTCTATTTGGTTCCGTATTAGGACAATTTGTTCTCATTTTTGGTAACATTTAAAAAATCCCAAAATCCCCCATTTATTAGGGACAGGTCTGTGCCCGGGGTGTTATAGATACACATGGCGGTTCTATTACTAATAGCAGCGGGTTATGGTGGTAGATATCTAGGAGCAGCATCAGCAGCAGTGCAGTAACTGGAGGAGAATACAGGGAGACGGGGGCAACACGCTGGCTCAGCACTGCAACCTCGCAGCACTGGAGTCCTGGGTTTAAATCCCGCCAGGAACAACATCTGCAAGGAGTCTGTATGTTCTCCCCGTGTTTGCCTGGATTTCCTCTCATTCTACAAAGACCTAGGAAAAAAAGTACATTGTGATCCCTATATATATATATATATATATATATATATATATATATATATATCTACACTCACCGGCCACTTTATTAGGTACACCTGTCCAACTGCTCGTTAAGACTTAATTTCTAATCAGCCAATCACATGGCGGCAACTCAGTGCATTTAGGCATGTAGACATGGTCAAGACAATCTCCTGCAGTTCAAACCGAGCATCAGTATGGGGAAGAAAGGTGATTTGAGTGCCTTTGAACGTGGCATGGTTGTTGGTGCCAGAAGGGCTGGTCTGAGTATTTCAGAAACTGCTGATCTACTGGGATTTTCACGCACAACCATCTCTAGGGTTTACAGAGAATGGTCCGAAAAAGAAAAAACATCCAGTGAGCGGCAGTTCTGTGGGCGGAAATGCGTTGTTGATGCCAGAGGTCAGAGGAGAATGGCCAGACTGGTTCGAGCTGATAGAAAGGCAACAGTGACTCAAATAGCCACCCGTTACAACCAAGGTAGCCAGAAGAGCATCTCTGAACGCCGCACAGTACGTCCAACTTTGAGGCTACAGATGGGCTACAGCAGCAGAAGACCACACCGGGTGCCACTCCTTTCAGCTAAGAACAGGAAACTGAGGCTACAATTTGCACAAGCTCATCGAAATTGGACAATTGAAGATTGGAAAAACGTTGCCTGGTCTGATGAGTCTCGATTTCTGCTGCGACATTCGGATGGTAGGGTCAGAATTTGGCGTCAACAACATGAAAGCATGGATCCATCCTGCCTTGTATCGGTAACGGTTCAGGCTGGTGGTGGTGGTGTCATGGTGTGGGGAATATTTTCTTGGCACTCTTTGGGCCACTTGGTACCAATTGAGCATCGTTGCAACGCCAAAGCCTACCTGAGTATTGTTGCTGACCATGTCCATCCCTTTATGACCACAATGTACCCAACATCTGATGGCTACTTTCAGCAGGATAATGCAATGCCATGTCATAAAGCTGGAATCATCTCAGACTGGTTTCTTGAACATGACAATGAGTTCACTGTACTCCAATGGCCTCCACAGTCACCAGATCTCAATCCAATAGAGGAGCATCTTTGGGATGTGGTGGAACGGGAGATTCGCATCATGGATGTGCAGCCGACAAATCTGCGACTGCAACTGTGTGATGCCATCATGTCAATATGGACCAAAATCTCTGAGGAATGCTTCCAGCACCTTGTTGTATCTATGCCACGAAGAATTGAGGCAGTTCTGAAGGCAAAAGGGGTCCAACCCGTTACTAGCATGGTGTACCTAATAAAGTGGCCGGTGAGTGTATATCCCTATATGGGGCTCACAATCTACATAAAAAAAATACAGGGAGACGGTGACATCACTATTCGGTGACATCACTATTCTCTTGTGGTCGGACAAGATAAAACTCTCCTGACAAACTGGGCCAAGACTATTAGCCAAGAAATCCATGGGGTCAGAGTTATCTGCTGGACTATAGGTGTACTCAGGATAGGACTGAGATGTGTAACTAGGAATGGCGGGGCCCTAAGGTGAACATTTGATGTAGACCCACCCTGCTAATCCCCCTTACCCCCCTTCCCTCACAAACTGCATTCCCTGATTCCCTGTCCGCTTGTAGTGCGGTTATGCGCGGTCGGCTCTGCCCAGGCCCGATCCCTGGCAGAGTGAATTCAGAGCCGGAAGACGCCGCGGGGACGCTGCAAGGAGAAGACTTCTCGGAGGATCCAGCCCGACCCTCACTCGTGGACTTGCTAAGTATAATTTGATCGAATGTTGCCTACCCCTGAAACGAGCATTTTCCCCCCATAGACAATAATGGGGTTCGATAGTCGATTCGAGTAGTTGAATATTGAGGGGCTACTGGAAATGAATATCAAACCTCGAACATTTTACTGTTCGCTCATCTCTAATAATAATGGAGGGTCCGGGGGATGGTCATGTCTATGGGATAATGATGGAGGGTCCGGGGGATGGTCATGTCTATGGGATAATGATGGAGGGTCTGGGGGATGGTCATGTCTATGGGATAATGATGGAGGGTCCGGGGGATGGTCATGTCTATGGGATAATGATGGAGGGTCCGGGGGATGGTCATGTCTATGGGATAATGATGGAGGGTCCGGGGGATGGTCATGTCTATGGGATAATGATGGAGGGTCCGGGGGATGGTCATGTCTATGGGATAATGATGGAGGGTGCGGGGGATGGTCATGTCTATGGGATAATGATGGAGGGTTCGGGGGATGGTCATGTCTATGGGATAATGATGGAGGGTGTGGGGGATGGTCATGTCTATGGGATAATGATGCAGGGTTCGGGGGATGGTCATGTCTATGGGATAATGATGGAGGGTGTGGGGGATGGTCATGTCTATGGGATAATGATGGAGGGTCCGGGGGATGGTCATGTCTATGGGATAATGATGGAGGGTCCGGGGGATGGTCTCAGGTCTGGACATCAGGATGTAAGATGTCCATTGTCTCTCCTGATTCTCACATGAGAAGGTCTCGGAGTATCTCAGGAATCTCTTACAGATGATAAATAGGGGGGGGAACAATAGGTACAATGCAGATACAATGTGTGCATGGTGGGGGGTCTCAGGAGGATATTGTATGAGGTGGAGCCCAGTGTCATCCTCAATAGTGTCTCTGATCAGGAAGGAGGTAATGGGGGAGGGCAGATGTGGCCACCATAGGGCTATATAGATCCAAGCATTGTCCAGGAGGTTTATTTACCAGAGGACTTACAAGGAGGGAACTTACCTGAGGAGGAGACCCTGACAGGAGATATATATATATATATATACCTGAGCTGAGAGTGCGGAGCGCCCCCGTCTGGTGAGTAGAATATCACTGACTATAATATACTGTAATGATGGTGGACTATAAGGAATAGGTGTCTGTATATGTCATGTGTATGGGTTATGTCTGTCCCCGTGTGGGGGTCTCCATATTAACCCTGTAATAACCAGAACAGTCATTTTACCCCTTATGTAACCCCTTAATGACCAGGACATTTTTGTATTTTCCTATTGGGTAACCCAGGAGTTATTAATCACTTTTTAACATTGTTTGGGCGGCAAAGAGATAAAATACAGAAATTTAGACATTTTTGTTTTAGATTTGTCTTCAGGTTTTTATGGACCAGGAAATATCTTTTTTATTTATTTCCTTTTACTTTTTTATTATTTACAAAAAGTTTTGGTGCAGGAAATTAATGAGAAAGTGTAACTCCATTAACCAGTTCAGGAGCGCCCATAGACTATATACCCGTACGTCCTTGTAGTGTTTAGTAGCTGCAGATCTGGGGAGTCGGCTGTGACTACATCCGGAGCTCCTCTAGAGAAGGCAGAGACTGGTTATTACCGTCCTCACATCCCCATCTCTGTATACACCGCGCTCAGTGAGTGCTATTGTACTTAGTCATATATGAAAGAAACCTCAGATCTCTACAACCTATATGTTGGTTTCCAGCTGTATACCGCCTCTGTTCTGCTCACACATATACTGTGGGCGATATCCGCTTGTGTAACCTCCATTTTGGATTCCAGGGCCATGTGGGGCGATGCCTGCAGCCGTTTTAGAGAGCTCACCCCCCTCAGCCATAATGAGATGCGACTCCTCTCCTGAACTATGTGACCACTTTGCCCTAATCATGTTATGCTAATTATACTGGTCCAACCTGTTCTTTGTCTATACAATGTATTTAACTGGTTGCTGGAATAGTGTTAAGGTGCCATGTGACATTTGCAGAGCCCCTAAAGTACCAATAATATGTAAATCCCTCAAAAGTGACCCCATTTTAGAAACTACACCCCTCAAGTAATTTCACAAGGGGTAATGTACAATGTGAAAATTGAAATTTTTAAAGAAATATGCCATTTTCGTGCCCAATACATTGTACCCACTGAGTCATCAGAGACTTACACTCATAAAACCATTAAATGGGCCATCCCGGGGACAAATAGTTATATATGTGGGTATACACTGCTGCTTGGACACACAACAGGGCTCAGGAGGGAAGGAGCACTGCGCTTTTTAGCTTTTGGGGTACAGATTTCTGGACACCATGTTGTTTTTGCAGAGCCCTGGAGGTGCCAGTAAATTGGAATTCCCCAAGAAGTGACCCCATTTTGTAGGGGAAATTTTAGGGTCTCTGCAAATATGACAAAGTGTCCACAAACCAACAATCTAAATCTGCACTCCAAAAGCACATAGCACCCCTTCACATCTACCCCTGCTGTGTACCCAAATGGCAGTTTACACCCACATGTCTGACACTGGTGTACCCCGGATAATAATATCATATGTGGGTATACACTGCTGTTTTGGCACAGCTGGGCACAGAAGGGAAGGAGCACTGTTTTGGTTTTTGGAGCACAGTTTGGTTTTTGGATGTCTTATCACTTTTACAGAGACTCTGAATAACCAGTAAAGTGGATTCTGCAGACTTTTGACCCCATTTTGGAAACTACACCCCTAAAGGGATTTATCAAGTAGGATAGCGAGCATTTATAACCCTTGAGTATTGCATTCATTTAATTTCAATAAATGATTGTGCAGCTTATATTGAAAAGGAAAATATGTTCTGCCCAGTTTGTGTCAGCAGAGACACACACTCCAAAAACTGGTAAGCGGGTATCCCGGGCACAACAGATTTTGGAGCCTCCATCTCTGATACAAGCCAGGCACAACATATTAAGCATTGGAATTACATATTCCTGGAAAAATTGTCATTTTCACATTTTGCAGTCAGCTGCGTATTCATTTCTGGAGAATAAATTATAGCAACTGTTGAATAAATTGCTTCAAGTAAATGTAGTTTCCAAAATGGGGTGACATGTCAGGGGATCCTACTTTACTGGCATTTCAGGAGCTCTGCAAAAGTGTCATGGCATCCAAAAGCTAAACTGTCTAAATCTGTGCGCCAAAAACCAAATAGTGCTCCCTCCTTTCTGTGCCAGGCTGTGCCCTAATACCGGTTTATATCACATATGACAATACATACGTTATCCTGGGTACACCAGTGTCATACATGTAGCATAAACTGCAGTTTGGGAACACAGCAGGGTGCAGATGGGAAGGAGTTCTATGCGGCTTTTGGAGTACAGATGCAGGACGCCATGTCATGTTTACAGAGCCTCTAAGGTTCCAGAAAAGGGGAATCCCAAAAGGAGTGACCCCATTTTGAAAACTGCAACCCTCAAAACAATTTAGATTACCGGCACCCCCCGATCATGGCGGATCCCCTTGGATGCTGCGGTTATGCTTGATCGCAGCATTCAAGGGGTTAAAGCTCAGCTCCAATCCGATGTTATGGAGCAGGGTGTTAGCTGTCAGTAAGTGCCAGTTGTATTTTTACTATTGGCCGGACTTCAGAGACCAAGACCGCAAATTTACAGCAGAACCCACTATATACACAAGAACTCTGTGTGTGTTTCTCTAAGCTAGCTTATACACCAACTTTATTCATTTGGACTTCAATACGGTGATACTTAGAGCGGATTGTGCTCACACACACACATACTCAGTTTTGTTTAGTTTTTTTATGTAGATTGTGAACCATATATAGATCACAATGTACATTTTTTTTCCCTATCATGTCTTTTTGTAGAATGGGAGAAAATCCATGCAAACACGGGGAGAACATACAAACTCCTTGCAGATGTTGTCCCTAGCAGCATTCGAACCCAGGACTCAAGCGCTGCAAGGCTATCGTGCTAAACACTGAGCCACCATGTTGCTCCTATTCTCTCTGTTTTCCTTACTGCTCACACAGCTCAGCTTCCTCCCTACCCCATATATTGACCCGCATACAGCCAGCTTTCTCCATGCTCTCGCTATACACTTAGCTCCGCTACCTGCAGGTCCCCCCCACACACACATCATTTGCATTTCCACCCTTCCCCCAACAGTCAGCTATGCTCCTTCCACCCTTCCCCCAGTCTTATCCCTGTTCTCTACACACTTCTCCAGCACAAAGCTCTTCCTCCACCCTTCCCTCCTTCACTTAGCTCTTCTACCATTCTGTTCTTCCCCATACAGAGAGCCCTGAACAGCTTGTACCATAAAGTAAGTTATTGAAGAACAAGCTCCACCCCTGTACGTGACTGATCACATGACTATGACTCTATGAAAGGTATTATTCCAGAGCCTGAAAAATACCGACAATTAGTATTACCGGCAGTGCTGTCTGCATTACAGTGCGGAAAGTTATCCCCTTGCCTCTTGACTACCCTGGAGGTCTTTACATGACCCCAAAAACTTTTACCATTAGGACACCAATTGGGATTTCTTCTAAATATATTTATTGACCCTTATTAATAATACTATGGATGTCGGGTATTAGATTATACAGACTGTCCAGGAGCTGAGCAGCTGTAATAGCCACGGGGATTGCACTGTATTATACATCAGAGACCCGGCAGTAATACCCACGATCAGTGCCCGCAGTGATCACAGGCATTAAGGCCTCCGTTGTCTTGTCTGGCATATCCCTGTATTACAGGCTCCTCTATGCAGCCTGTAATAGAACTGCCCATATTATACAATGCATTGTGATGTATTAGCATCGTGATGGGTTATATTAATAATAATGAGGTTCAAGACCTCTAGGAAGGCCAAAAAAGGGAAATGTAGAAATAATTTTTAACAAATATAAAAAAAATAATATCACCCACTTTTCTTAGAAGACCTATAATAGTTAAATACGTCCACATTAGGTATCCCTGTGTCTGAAATTACCGGTGTGCCGCCTTATATTGCTGTTTTACTTCCCATAGAAATTTGACTAAAAAGCAATAGACATTATCCATGATGTAACTAAAAAGTACAACTTGCTCCACAAAAACCAAGCCCTATGCATCCCCATACATGGAGATATGAAAAAGTTACAAGTGTCAGAATATGGCGGCTGCAAGAGTCTATTTTTTTGTACAGTGAACGACTGAAAATGAAAACCCATAAGAATATCGCACAAATGCAGATTTTTTCCAATTTCACCCCATTCAGTATCTTTTCCAGCTTCCCAGTACATTGTACAGAATAATAAATGGTAACATTACAATTTACAATCTGTCCCCCAGACAAAGTACATTAATCCCTCATACGGCTCTGTGAACGGAAAAATAATAAAGTTTTAGGGTTTGGAAGGCGGAGAGTCAAAAATGAAAACTGATTGTGGCAAGAAGGGGTTAAAGGGGTTATGCCATAAAAAGTATTTATCCTATATCCATATGATAGATTGCAAATACCTGATCGGCGGGGTCTGACTCCTGACACCCTCCGATCCTGACAATGGGGTGTGTTATTCCCCAATGCACATTCATTCTGACTGCAGCTTGTAGGTCGGTTGGTGGACGGACAACACCGGGTTCCTATTGACAACAATGGGAGCACCGGAGATAGCCAATCGCTTTACTTCAGCTATTTCTGATGCTCCTCCCGAACTGTATGGGGGCGTCATCCACCACATGACAGGTCTACATTCTACCTGGTGGGGGTCTCTGCAGTCAGACCCCACCAATCAGGTATTCTATGGGTAATACTTTCCTGGTATTTCCCCTTTAATGACCCGGTAGAGGGTTTGTAGACTTTCTAATACACAATATAAGAGTCCGTTCTGTATTCGGAATAACTAGATTTAGTAGATTTGTAGATTGTTAGATATCTCATTACTTGTTACTGACACTGTTGTGTATAAGAAATCCTCATATGGTGATTTGGTGACTATTGTGCGACATGTCTCAGTAATTACAATATCTCACTAATAAAATTATAATTGTTTTGATAAAAATCTGTTTCATTTTGCAGGCGGTGACTGGATGAGCGGCTCCATAGACACCCCCCGAATATAAAGGAGAAGATCATCACAGATTGGTACAAGAAGACCTGGACGTAGACTGGGGGAATCTTTTCTGGTTCTGAACCATGAGCTCAGACATGAAACCTAATCCTTCCATACAAGAGGGAACTGACAGAGATGAAAAAACATTTCCATGTCCTGAATGTGGGAAACAGTTTAGCCAAAAATCAAATGTTGAAGATCATATAAGAACCCACACAGGAGAGAAGCCATTCTCATGCTCAGAATGTGGGAAATGTTTTACAAGTTCAAGTCTTCTCCAAAGACATCAGAGAACTCACACAGGAGAGAAGCCATATTCATGTTGTGAATGTGGAAAATGTTTTAACCAAAAATCATATCTTGCAAAACATCTGAAAGTTCACATTGCAGACAACACTTTTTCTTGCTCAGAATGTGGAAAACGTTTTATGTTCAAATCAAATCTTGTGACTCATCTAAGAGTTCACACACAAGAGAAGCCATATTCATGCTCAGAATGTGGGAAATGTTTTAGCCAACATGGTAATCTTAAGAGTCATGAGAGAACTCACACAGGAGAGAAGCCATATTCATGCTCAGAATGTGGAAATTGTTTTAGCTGCAAATCAAGCCTTGTAGATCATGAGAGAACTCACACAGGAGAGAAGACTTTTTCATGTTCAGAATGTGGGAAATGTTTTAGCCAAAAAAGTGATCTTAAGAGACATGAGAGAACTCACACAGGAGAGAAGCCATATTCATGCTCAGAATGTGGGAAATGTTTTAGCCAACAAAGTCATCTTAAGAGACATGAGAGAAGTCACAAAACAAGAACAATTCCCCAGTAAAGTGTAACCAGTAAGATGTCACTGCCGGTATTTCTGTACATAGGTATCATGAACTATGTGACCCTGATATAAAGTATATTTACCAGCCATTACTACACCCAGAGTCGCCTTCCAGGAATCTTCATCGTCTCTTCTTTACAGAACTGCTTTCCTTCAGATACACTCGGAGGTTTTCTTACATGAACTGCTCAATTCAGATCCAGAAGAAACTAGAACTAGAAATCTTGACTCTTTTACAGCGGCATTATTTTATCCTCCTGGCTGTGTGAGGAGTCAGACCCCGCTGATCTGATATTGATGACCCCCCGATACATGAGCCATCAGTCTATAACCTGCAGGACACCTCTAGTTTGGACCTTTAGGACTGAGCGGTTTTCCATTAATGTCGCTGTATGAGGGCTTAGTTTTTTGTGCGGGTTGTATTTTTTAGTAGTAACATTTCAGGATAGATGGAATTTATTGATGAACTTTTATTAAATGTAACAACAATTTCACCATTTACCATGTGACATAAATAATGTTTTCCCTTTATGATGATGTCGCTGCGATTATGGGGACACCAAATATGTAGAAATGTTTTTATTTTATGTTTTGCAACTTTTTCAGAATAAAGAAACTTTGAAAACAATTTGTCGCTGCTTTCTAAGAGCCAAAACTAAAACATAATTCTGTCACTGTATTCCTATGGGGCTTGTGTTTTGTAGGAGCAGATGTAGTTTTATAGGTAACATTATGGGGCACAGGGGGCTTCTTACTTACAGGCTGTGGACACCTTTGTACATGAGAAATCAATAAACACATATTGTCCTAAGACAATGGACCAGGCCCGGTCACATTTACCATCATTTACACCAGATTACTGACATGAGCTATGAGCTGGGGTAGATTTCAGCACGGCCTATATCCACCTCCTTGGCTACCAGGACAGACATCAATGCTTGTGGTACATCCCAATACAAACACCAGACGTCAGTGTCACATTGTACTCAGCACTTATTGAATAGAATTCCAGTAAATTTTTATTTTTATGGCTTAGAAAAAAAAGGTGGTACAGGCCATAATCTACAACAGATTCTCATGAAGGCCGGGAATAGTTGATATCAGGCCCAGGTATGCCCATAATACAACCCACCTGTGGGGCCCCAGAAATCAGGTAGTGGCTGATATTTTCTTATTAACCCTTTTTCCTTTCCTGGCCCCCACTTTAGCTCCAGGAGGCGACACACCCAACGCACATGAGTTCAAACAACGTCTGGATATTACGTCCCGATGTTGTTCAGTATCTGGACAAAGCCGCTAAAGAAGACTGAAGCCAAAGCGGAGACAGGCTGGTACTTGTTAGAATATATACCAGCCTAATGTGTTACTCTGTGTAGGGCAAGAAAGGAGGTAATATGAGGGGTCCAAAAATTGGACAATTTACTCTGTGGTCAATAAAGAAAGATTATGAATGATAATCTGTTTTCCCTTAGCCCAAACAGCAGCACAACTGGGGTATTCCTGCCCCTAATGAGCTGTTAGGACAGTTGGAATTTTTAATTACCTAACAGCTTTTGACCCCTATAAGAGGCCGGAAGACCTGCTCCTCCCTTGTGTTAGTAACAAGTATGATATACAGAGAGCAATTTATGCCAAGAGCTACACACACATACACAAAATCTGTACAACAGTACCTCCTAGGGAGGGAGCCTTGTGCTGCTGTTTGGGCTAAGGGAAAACAGATTATCATTCATAATCTTTCTTTCCCCCTACACCCAACAGCAGCACAACTGGGGATATAGCAAGTATTGTTTCCCCTAGGGCGGGTCCTCCTGGCAGGCTGATGCCAAGACGGAGTGCCCAAATGCTGTAGCATCGGCCGTACGCCAGTCCAATCTGTAGTGTTTGGCAAAAGTCAGCTGTGAGCTCCATGAGGCTGCAGCACATATCTGGTCTAGAGAGAGGAACCGTGTCTCTGCCCATGATGTCGCCACTGCTCGGGTGGCATGGGCTCGTAAGAAATCTGGAACAGGAAGATTCTGGGCCCGAAGGGAACAGCTGATGGCTTCTCTGATCGATCTCGACAGGGTTACCTTTGATGCTTTAGCGCCTCTATTGTGGCCAAACACATTAACCAGAAGATTCTCTGATTTTCGGAATGGTGCTGTACGGTCTAGGTAAATACGTAGTGCTCTTACCAGATCCAGTGTGTGTAGCTTCTCCTCCTGCTCTGTAGCAGGAGAGGGAAAGAAGCCCGGTAGGTTGATCACTTGGTTGGTGTTTGTTAAATATCTTGTATTTGCCGGTGAGACTTGTGTCCACTGTTAAATATCCGGACCTGGCCTTGTCCACGATAGGAAGAAGTCAGCTTGTTATAAATCAGTGTAGAGGTTTATTAATATCTTGAAGGAAAACACAGGAACAGGGAAAATGTCCAAATAACACAAATATCAGTCAATTGTCAATAGCTTACATCTTCAGAGAAGTTAAATCATCTGGATATCTTGTAGTTACAGCTTGGTTCATGCTTGTCATCTGGTTGGTGGACTTGGGCTGGTTACGACGTCCATGGATGTCCATCTGCCTGGACCACCCACCCTGGTGTTCCCAAAGACAGACCTCCTGGTCTTCCCCTGGTCTTCCCAAAGACAGACCCAGACATGTGTATTTCTTACTCATTTATATTCATGAGAGTGGGTGTTACCTTCCATCTTGTAGCTATGTAAGGAGATTTCTAAAATAGTGTACACTAACCGCACCCATGTTCCAAGAATATAAGTGTATGATGTCAGTAGAGTGTTAACCCCATGTCTGCTAGAGAATATTGTAAATATATAATATTTAACATTTCCCCCTTTTGAGAGTGAAATATCTGTTTGAACTCTCAAGATATACCATACGACAATATTCATACAATTAGATTATATCTTCTTTCTTCTTTGCTGAATACTGGAACTTAATTTTCATTAATTGTCCATATAACAATAATTTCATCAATTTGCGATACATTTTGTCATTAATAAATGTTATGTTATGTTATGGTAAACTGTGATCAAAGATGGAAACAATTTGATCCACTATCTAACCTACACCTGATGAAGGCTCTTCTTTCATCGTCTGGTCTTCTGGTCATCTCTTCTTCCATCATAATAGAAGGCTTATTACCACAAATGTAGTTCTTGACTTAAAGTCCTTTATAGATTTCCTCCGTGTTGTGCAGATATTATAACATTGTCCATTAAAGTTCATATTATCAACAAAGTCCATATGTTATGTTTCACTTTACCAAAACATAGACTGTAGTGGAGTTTTTCCTTCTGTAATTCCCTTGACCACCTGTCACTGTACAATCATGTGACACTTCTGGAGCAATACTGCAAAAGCAAGGCAAGTGTGAATTCTGCCATCATCCCTGCTGCTTGTCAGTAAGGTTCAGTCCTGGAATCTCAGTCTCTTGGATACACAATATCTGTGTTCGGGTTTTATCATTCACAACCCTTTTGCTCATCAAACAACTTAAAGTCTTGAAATAGAGAGGATTCCACCAAACATTGATGAGGACGTCTTTATATCTGTCCAATCATCAGCTGATCAAAGGTTCCAACCTCCAGTAATAATTTTTAAACACAGTCCTTGGCATAAGCTTAAGCATATAGCATCATACCTTCAGATTTTGTCTTTTCCCGCACATCTTCTTCTTGTAACTGTCAAAGTCTTTTTATTAACATTTGATATCAAACTTTCTCATAATCTTGGACTTGATTGAAGAAAAGTTTTCTTTCCCTAATAACTAAGCCAAACTAGGCAATTAACTAAACTATAATATCACAGTGTACCATACCACTCATTTATATATCATACTTCTCTTTATATTGTATCAATATTTATATTTGACTTATAAAATATTGATATTCAATACATTTATCCCATATCCTTTGATGATATTATACTTCTCCTTTCATGAAGATGATTAGCTTATCTTATTTGCATATAAGACACTTATGTTTTCCCAATGTTTGTTTTCCCAATGTTTGTTTTCCCAATGTTTGTAGATGTTGATGTGTGTAAGTGTATGCAAGTGTGTGCATACATGTAAGAATACATAATCAATAATAATACAATAAAACAATAATACAATACTGGCTATAGCTAACTAGATTTTCCCACCATAACTAATATATTTATTATCCCATGATCCAATTACCCCAATAAACCTTTATTATTTGTCATGTTTGAACAAATATATTGAAGATTATCTGTATCTTCTCAAAAGCTACTTTTTCCTACAGAATGTTCACCTAAAATAACCTTGCTTTGTAGTGCAGCTGTCACCTTTTCTCTCAGCTCATGTGACTTAAACACTTGGTTTTCCTGTAGGTATAAACATATGAGGTTCCTTTCAATGGATTTCACATATATTTGCTAATTTCCCAATTTAATATAGAGGATCATATAAGATAAAAAATAGAAAGAAATAGAAAAAGAAAATAGAAATAGAAAATAGAAAGAAATAGAAAATAGAAAGAAATAGAAAATAGAAAGAAAATAGACGTCTCTTTGTTGGATATATTTTCCTTTTTTCCTTGTTGGATGCATCCTGATTTTCTTAGGCCTATTTGTGATGTCACAGATCTGTAGTATACACCAGTCGACTCGACACATAACACTTAACACTTATACTGACCAGCCCATCAGGGTCACAGGTCACAATGTGTTGCTGTCAATCAACTGACCACATGAACGGACATTGAGTCACAGTAAGAGCTCCATGCCTAGTTGCATGCCTTTAAACAAAATGGATTATAACTTGAAAATCTTAAAAACATGGACTTTACATGAAACTATTGAAAAACATGCTTAAGGTAAGTTATAACTTATATCACTTTATCATGCATTGTTATTAGTCACACCATGTTAATCTCTTTACTCATTAATAGTTAGACACTCCATGCATTCTTTTGGCTAGAAGAAAGAATGATGAATGAATGGACATCACTGATTGAACTGCTGCATTTTTCCATATATCTATATCTGAAGAGAAAAATAGATAAACTTTAGCAAAAACCAAATTAATACAATAATGATTTTAACCAATGGACAGTTTAATAACTTTATGGATTCCTAATACTATTTGATCATATTCATATATTGTACATATATTCATATACATGTCATATATTCATATATTGTACATAACATGTTCCTCCTCTCTCTGCATCTAGAGAGTGGACTATGACGAAAAGTCTTCACCACACATCAGGCTCTCCTCCTGTGTGTAAATATATATATAATGATATGATCCATAGTATTATTCACAATAGCATAATTAGGATTATTTATGAACATCATCACATAATAATGTGGATTATACCTGATCATTGGACTTCTCCTCATATAAAAGGGATTTCTCTTTACATAGCCAAATAGTACGTAAGTAAATCTCAATAGACAGTCATTCCTTCAGAGATACTTTTAAATTCGACCCCTGACCTCCTTTCAGATATATATTTTTAAGTTAAACCCATGAACTTCCTGTCAACACGTCCATCCATAATAGCCTCGCCAGGTCATGAGAGAATGCCAAGCTTGCCCTTTTCCTAAGAATATAAGACAGGTCAGATGCCATTGGGTTACTGAAAAGATCTGACATTTTGGAGACAACTGGTACATTCCCAGATACAATCTTTTGACTATCAATAGATTTGGTTGGCTGCAATTCTTTAATTTCAGTTAATACTGGAATTTCAATTTGTGGACTTTCCTGCATGGCATATGGTTTATATGCAACATGTAATTTCCTACGTTTCTCATAGATTTTGTCACTTTGCCTCCTATAAATAGGGGACACTTTAACATGATTTGACAGATGTCTCTTAATAGGCTTTGCTTTTTGCTTTGGACATACTCGATTTACATTTGACATATGTTTCTGATGTCTTCTGGCCATGTCCAATAAACTAGCAGCTTCAAATAAAGTCTTCTTATCTGAGGCACTGGCAAGGGTGACTGCATCCAAAAATTTGAACTTTTTAACAAAACTTTTCACCATAGATGAAGAGTTCACCTTTGGAATGACAGTTTTGTATGTTCTCTCAAATTTAGACATGAATGCAAATGTACATTCTTTTCTGCCAATCTTTATCTCATTCAGTATGTCAGATGTTGGCATGCTGTCACCTCTAGTGCACCAGATTAGTTTCTTTAATCTCTCCACATCACTGTCTTTTAACCAATCATTTGACTCGTTATCATAAGACATTTTTGCAGACAAACGTTCTGTAAAATCAATAGGAAGCCATAATTTAAACAGTTTATTTCTCTGTTCAATATTTAGATCAAATTTCTCTGCATGGCTTTCAAAAATTTCTGAGTTTCTACACACATGGATCTTTACATCATATGTGGGAATGGCTTTACTCAGATTGATCAAATATTCCTGAGATTTTAATTTCAGTTTAGTTTCTTGTATCATTTGTTCCTCACCATCTATGGCCATTACTGCCACGTGGTGCTCTTTATCAACATGTTGAGATTTCTCATTATCTGTCTGAACAGATTTATGCATACTATTACTTAATTTCTTCTCTGTTACCACGTCATTAAAAATCTTTACCAAAGAAGCAATATTCCTAAATACCTGCTTCTCTTTTGTAGAACAAATTCTATTTTCAATCTTAGAATTTGCCTGCTCACATTGTGTATACAAATCTTGCCATATACTCTCTATACTGTCACTAGGCAAAACTTTATACTCACAGTTACACTTTTTAGACAATGACTCTAATTTTTCCATACTTTAAAAGTAAAATCTTTACTCACCACTGTAGAAAGCTTCACCTTTAGCTTGTCCTTGGAACAGCTGGTCCCTGTCATCAGAACGTCTCAGTACGTCTGGCACTTGTGGTCCTTCTGTATTTCCTCACAGGCTTTCCTCACACAGGCTTCCGTATCATATAACACGTACAACAGTCATCTGTATCTCACCAATATAAGTTCTTTTCGAAGTCTTCCTGAATCTTGCAATTCATACAACTTGCAAAATACTCCTCTCTTCCCCCTTAATTGCAAGTGAACGGAACAAGAAAAACAGGAAAAAACCAACCGTGCTGGGCTCGCCACTGTTAAATATCTTGTATTTGCCGGTGAGACTTGTGTCCACTGTTAAATATCCGGACCTGGCCTTGTCCACGATAGGAAGAAGTCAGCTTGTTATAAATCAGTGTAGAGGTTTATTAATATCTTGAAGGAAAACACAGGAACAGGGAAAATGTCCAAATAACACAAATATCAGTCAATTGTCAATAGCTTACATCTTCAGAGAAGTTAAATCATCTGGATATCTTGTAGTTACAGCTTGGTTCATGCTTGTCATCTGGTTGGTGGACTTGGGCTGGTTACGACGTCCATGGATGTCCATCTGCCTGGACCACCCACCCTGGTGTTCCCAAAGACAGACCTCCTGGTCTTCCCCTGGTCTTCCCAAAGACAGACCCAGACATGTGTATTTCTTACTCATTTATATTCATGAGAGTGGGTGTTACCTTCCATCTTGTAGCTATGTAAGGAGATTTCTAAAATAGTGTACACTAACCGCACCCATGTTCCAAGAATATAAGTGTATGATGTCAGTAGAGTGTTAACCCCATGTCTGCTAGAGAATATTGTAAATATATAATATTTAACAGTGTTCTGAAGTGTTGGTACCTTTGGCAAAAATCCCAGAACGAACCTTAGCTGTACCCTGTCAGGGAAGAAGGTTATGAAAGGTTCGGAGGCTGCTAGAGCCTGCAATTCGCCAACCCTCTTGGCGGAGGTTATTGCCAGCAGGAAAGTCACCTTAAATGACAGGTACTTCCAGTCCACTTCAGATAATGGTTCGAAGGGGGGCGCACATAGCCCTTGTAGAACCGCAGCCAGGTCCCACCTGGGGACAGGGGGCCGTACCTGGGGGCGGAGCCTGGCAGCCTCCCTAAGGAACTGTTTGACAAGAGGATCTTGTGATAACCGTGTCTCCAGGAGAGCAGATAGAGCTGACACTTGATCCTTGAGGGTGGCAGGTGCTAGTCCTCTCTCCAGGCTGTTCTGTAAGAAGTCTAGGACTGCATCTCTGGATCACGGTGGCTTCCTGTACACCAATCTCGGAATATCCGGGCGATCCTTTGGTAGCTCTGATTGGTTGCCTCCGCTCTTGAATGGGCTAAGGTACTTAGCACTCCCTGGGACAATCCTCTGTCTGCGCGTATGGCGCGGTTAGCCTCCAGGCAGTGAGGTTGAATTTGTCTAGGCCCAGGCACGGCCGACTGTTCAGTGACACCAGGTTCCTGACTGGTGGAAGCCTCCAGTAGTTCCCCCAACTCATAAGGATAAGGTCGGTGAACCATGCCCTTTTTGGCCAGAACGGCATGATCACTATTGCCGAAGTCTGGTCCTGCCTGAGTTTCGCCAATACCTTTGGGATCATCGGGATGGGAGGGAACACGTATGCCAGTTCGAACCTCCATGGTATTGACAGGACATCCACAGCCAAAGGGTTGTCTTCCCGGTACAGGGAGCAAAACCTTTCTACTTTGGCATTGTGTTGGGTGGCCATCAGATCCACCTCGGGGAGACCCCACCTCCTGGTCAGGTAGTGGAAGATGTCCTGATTCAAGGAACATTCGCCTGCGGTCGGGCGGCCTCTGCTGAGTTGATCCGCTAGGATGTTCAGGCGGCCCTGGATATGTACCGCAGCCAGCTGGGAGAGGTTCCGTTCTGCCCAGGAGAAGATCAGGTTGGTGACTTGCAGGAGTGAGGGGGACCTGGTTCCTCCCTGCTTGTTGATATAGTGGACTGTCGTCAGATTGTCTGATCTTACTTTGACCGCTTTCCCTCGTAGAAGTGGTGTAAATGACAGAAGGGCTCGATGAACTGCGGTAAGCTCGCGCCAGTTGGATGAGTGCGTCCTCTCCCACTGATTCCATGTACCTTGAACCGGGGTCTCCCCCAGATGAGCTCCCCAGCCTGTGAGGGAGGCATCTGTAGTCAACAGGGTCCAGGCGGGCTGGACCGAGGACTTCCCATCTCGCAGATGGGTCCACCAGGGCAAGGTTTGCCGGCTGCTGATGGTTAACTGGATTGGCTTCTGTAAACCTGAAGGACTGTGATTCCAGACTCTCAAGATCTCGTTCTGTAGAGGGCGCATATGCCATAGGGCCCAAGGAACTGCATCTAGGGTAGCGGACATCAATCCAAGGACTTTCATAGCCGTCCTGATGGTGACCTTCCGTGTAGAAGACAAATGATGTGCTGCCCGAGCAATTTTCCTTTTGCGAGGAGAGGGTAGAGAGACCGTCATGTTTAGAGAGTCTAGAATAAGTCTCAGGAACTGAACTCGTGTTGATGGCACCATCACTGACTTCTGCCAGTTTACCAGCCACCCCAGCTTGTCTAGTAGAGTTACGACGGTCTGCACCTGCGTGGTAAGAACCTCCTTTGAATGAGCCTTCAGAAGCCAGTCGTCCAGGTACGGGACTATGAATATGCCTTGAAGGCGCAGGGCGTCAGCGACCGGAGCTATGACTTTTGTGAAGGTGTGGGGGGCGGAGGATATGCGGAACGGGAGGGCTGCGAACTGGAAGTATGCCTCTTTCCCTTCTATGTATACGGCAATCCTTAGGAACTTTCGGTGTGCCGGAAAGATGGGTACGTGGAGGTAGGCATCCTTCAAGTCCAGAGTGACGAAGCGATCTCCAGGGCGCATGAAAGGTAGCACTGACCTGATGGTCTCCATGCGAAACCGCAGCCTGCGGATAAAGCGATTCAGATACCTGAGATCGATGATCATACGCCACTCTCCTGATGACTTGGGGACCAAGAAGACTGGAGAATAGATGCCTGTGCCTTGATCTGCGCGAGGAACCACCTCCAGCGCGGCTTTGTCCACGTACTCCTGAATCAATTTCTCCAGATGAAGTTGTTTGGGGCCCTGAAGAGAGCGGGTTCTTACCATCTTTTCTGGCGGCTGGGCAACAAAATTAATTTTATAGCCTTCCTGGATCGTCTGGATGACCCAGGGGTCTCGAATATTCTGGCGCCAGGCATCCACATAGTGGGAAAGACGGCCGCCCACCCCGGGGGCGAGGAGAGGGGAGGTAGGGTGGAAGGATTAGAAGGAGGTGCCCTTACGTTTACGAGAGGAGCCCTGACCTCTACCTCTGCCGGATTGTCGCTGGCCTCTAGTTCCTCTTCTGGAGGTGCCTCTTCCTCGAAAGGAGGGACTCCGACCTTCAAGGGGCTGTGGCAAATTCTTGCCTTTGGAGTTGGCCAGAGATTCCATAATCCGGTCGAGCTCCCTCCCGAACAGCCGTCCCGGCTCAAAGGGGAGACCACACAGGCTATTCTTGGAGGTGAGGTCAGCCTTCCAGGGCTTCAGCCACAAGGGCCGGCGAGCAGCAGTAGCCAGTGCCATAGATCTGGCGGCCAGACGGGTCTGAAAATGGGTCGCCTCCGTCAGATGATCCACCAGTAAAGAGATGTCCGACATTGTTGCCAGGAGGTCATCTCGATCCACTCCGGAATCTATGTCCTTGGCAAGTGACGAGAGCTCTGCCTGCATACCAGTGGCCACCTCGTGTGCAACCATGCCCAGGGAGGCCTGGGCCGAGGAGGCCGAATAGACTCGTCTCGGTGATCCTTCCACCTGACGATCCATCGGATCCTTAAGACTCGACCCGTCCTCTGTCTGGAGGACAGTGTGCCTTGTCAGCTTCGCCACAGCGACGTCAAACTTCGGCGGAGGACCCCACGCCTTTAGCTGACCCTCAGGGACCGGGAATAAGGTCTTAAATTGCTTGGATGGCGCAAAGGGTTTTTCCAGGTGCCTCCATTCGCTCTCCATCAGGCGAAGCATTTCCGAGGACAGTCTGAAGGTACGAGACCTTCAACTTGGGCCTTCACCACCTTCCCGGTCTCGGATCCTAAGTGTCTTGAACACCCTGGACATCTTCTCTAAGGGGAAGATCTCCTTTTCCTCCTCAGAATCGGATGATGACTCCACGTCCCTAAGGCGCAGGTTCTCCAGGGGCGGAAGGGACAACAACTCGCAGTCCAGCCGTGGCCTTTTGGCTGAGGACTCCATCCTTTTCATGGAGTCCTGGACGAAGCCCTTCACCCAGGATACCATCTCCCGCATGGGGGTTGCCTCAGAAGGGGGGGCTCTACATCCTGGACAAAAACGAAACTGGGAGTCGTCAGGCAGTGGGACTCTGCAGGTAGCGCATGAAAGATGTTTCCTCTTTGCCACGGCCTTCCTCCGAGGAGGAACAGTAGAGGAGGAAGAAGAAGACATTCTGAGAAGGAACAAAGAAAAAGAATACTAACAACCTTTGCCCTCCCATAGTGGGAACCGCTACCACCCCTTCCCCCTGGCCGCCTCCCCCAAACCTGAATCAACAGAGCTGCTTTCTAGGACAAATTGACCAAGGAGCTTCTCTAGTTGAGGTGCCAGTAACCGGAGCAACAGGCACTGAAAGATGGTTTTGGAGGGGATATATAGGCCAGGGGGCGGGACTAAAAAAGGGCACGCCCCTTCCTTCTTTGGGGCAATCTTTTTTGGGGGCAAAGGCAAATACTCACAGAGGGGGGGGCCCCTCAATACTGACAGGATCCCCAGAAACTGGAGGCCCCCCCCTCAGGAACCCCGGCATCCGCTCGTCTCCCGGGGGTTTCGTTCGCCCGCCGCGCGAACCGCATACCGCGCATGTGCGGCGGATGAGTAGGGCGGCGGACCCGGGGAACCAAAAAACGGTTCCCAGGAGAAAGGGTCCTAGCTGCGCAGGGAAGCCCGGCTCCAGCGCGGCAGCACTCCAGGCGCACGCCGCATGAGCCAGCGGGCTCCCCCGGCGGGGGAGGAAGCAGCAGAGGCTCAGAAGAGCAAAAAGAAAGGAAAAATATAGCAAAGTCTTCCGCTTGTCAGGTAAGAAGGAGGGGGGAGAGAGAGTAGCAGACCCCTATGAGAAATCAGAACCCCTGCTCCTCCTACCACCTGTCCTGTCCCACAGGACAGAAAAAAAACACAAGGGAGGAGCATGTCTTCCGGCCTCTTATAGGGGTCAAAAGCTGTTAGGTAATTAAAAATTCCACCTGTCCTAACAGCTCATTAGGGGCAGGAATACCCCAGTTGTGCTGCTGTTGGGCATAGGGGGAAAGTGCTAATTGCGCAGACGTTGCGCATACACTCTCATTTACATTGAATGATTGGGCCGGAATTGCCCTTTAGTAACCTTAGTGCTATTGTTGCACTTCTGTGCTAGTTCTGCCCCAGACTCGGCCTTACACATCTCGCAGTTTCATGTGGATGGCTCGGATAGATTACAGATTACTAATAGATCCTATGTTTAGGGGCCCCCAGTTTAGGGAGTGACTCTTCCTCATGTTTCATAGCTTTCTCTTCTATTTGGTTCCGTATTAGGACAATTTGTTCTCATTTTTGGTAACATTTAAAAAGCTCAAACAATCCCCCATTTATTAGGAACAGGTCTGTGCCCGGGGTGTTATAGATACACATGGCGGTTCTATTACTAATAGCAGCGGGTTATGGTGGTAGATATCTAGGAGCAGCATCAGCAGCAGTGCAGTAACTGGAGGAGAATACAGGGAGACGGGGGCAACACACTGGCTCAGCACTGCAACCTCGCAGCACTGGAGTCCTGGGTTTAAATCCCACCAGGAACAACATCTGTGAGAAGTTTGTATGTTCTCCCCGTGTTTGCGTGGATTTCCTCCCATTCTACAAAGACCTAGGGAAAAAAAAATACATTGTGATCCCTATATATATATATATATATATATATATATATATATATCCCTATATGGGGCTCACAATCTACATAAAAACATACAGAGAGACGGTGACATCACTATTCGGTGACATCAGGGGCGTAACTACCGTGGTAGCAGCAGTAGCAGCTGCCACAGGGCCCAGGCCATTAGGGGGCCCGGTGACAGCCGCTACCACTACGTTTTTTTTTTTTTTTTTTAAAAAGTCCGTTACGGGCCCCATTCACTTGCCGATCCTGGCTGGGCCGGGATCGGCAAGTGACACCGCGGGGCCCACAGAGGCTATCATTATACTCGGGGGTCTTTGCAGACCCCCGAGTATAATGATCGGCGCACCGGGAGGGGTAAGGTAACATAAAAAACAGTGTTACTTACCTCTCCGCGATCCTGCCAGGCCTCCGTCATTCGTGTCTGACGTCTCTGACGTCACATGACCCAGGCCAGCTTCCCGGGTCATGTGACGTCTGACGTCATTAAAGCTGGACAAGAGCGGACAGGACAGCCGACAGGAACAGGTAAGCAACTGTCTCTGTTCTTTTAATGGTTTTAATCCCCCGGGTCTCCGATTATTATACTCTGGGGCCTTTTCAGACCCCAGAGTATAATAAATGTTTATAGGTGTCCACAGTGGGACATATGGGGACACTATGGGGGATAATACTGTGTGTGCAGGGGCACTATAGGGGTTAATAATACTGTGTGTGCATTGGACACTATAGGGGTTAATACTGTGTGTAGGGGACACTATAGGGGTTAATAATACTGTGTGTGCAGGGGACACTATGGGGGATAATACTGTGTGTGCATTGGACACTATAGGGGTTAATAATACTGTGTGTGCATTGGACACTATAGGGGTTAATACTGTGTGTGCATTGGACACTATAGGGGTTAATACTGTGTGTGCAGGGGACACTATGGGGGATAATACTGTGTGCATTGGACACTATAGGGGTTAATAATACTGTGTGTGCAGGGGACACTATAGGGGTTAATAATACTGTGTGTGCATTGGACACTATAGGGGTTCATAATACTGTGTGTGCAGGGGACACTATGGGGGATAATACTGTGTGCATTGGACACTATAGGGGTTAATAATACTGTGTGTGCAGGGGACACTATAGGGGTTAATACTGTGTGTAGGGGACACTATAGGGGTTAATACTGTGTGTGCAGGGGACACTATGGGGGATAATACTGTGTGCATTGGACACTATAGGGGTTAATAATACTGTGTGTGCATTGGACACTATAGGGGTTAGTACTGTGTGTGCAGGGGACACTATAGGGGTTAATGGGTTAATAATACTGTGTGTGCAGGGGACACTATGGGGGATAATACTGTGTGCAGGGGCACTATAGGGGTTAATAATACTGTGTGTGCATTGGACACTATAGGGGTTAATACTGTGTGTGCATTGGACACTATAGGGGTTAATAATACTGTGTGTGCATTGGACACTATAGGGGTTAATAATACTGTGTGTGCATTGGACACTATAGGGGTTAATACTGTGTGTGCAGGGGACACTATAGGGGTTAATACTGTGTGTGCAGGGGACACTATAGGGGTTAATACTGTGTGTGCAGGGGACACTATTGGGGATAATACTGTGTGCAGGGCTTACTAAGGGACATAATAGAGTGCAGAGGAGGGGGTCAGTCGAGGTCTTTGGCATCGGTTTGGGGAGGGGGGGCCCCATGTCAAAAGTTCGCCACGGGGCCCCGCCATTCCTAGTTACGCCACTGGGTGACATCACTATTCTCTTGTGGTCGGACAAGATAAAACTCTCCTGACAAACTGGGCCAAGACTATTAGCCAAGAAATCCATGGGGTCAGAGTTATCTGCTGGACTATAGGTGTACTCAGGATAGGACTGAGATGTGTAACTAGGAATGGCGGGGCCCTAAGGTGAACATTTGATGTAGACCCACCCTGCTAATCCCCCTTACCCCCCTTCCCTCACAAACTGCATTCCCTGATTCCCTGTCCGCTTGTAGTGCGGTTATGCGCGGTCGGCTCTGCCCAGGCCCGATCCCTGGCAGAGTGAATTCAGAGCCGGAAGACGCCGCGGGGACGCTGCAAGGAGAAGACTTCTCGGAGGATCCAGCCCGACCCTCACTCGTGGACTTGCTAAGTATAATTTGATCGAATGTTGCCTACCCCTGAAACGAGCATTTTCCCCCCATAGACAATAATGGGGTTCGATAGTCGATTCGAGTAGTTGAATATTGAGGGGCTACTGGAAATGAATATCAAACCTCGAACATTTTACTGTTCGCTCATCTCTAATAATAATGGAGGGTCCGGGGGATGGTCATGTCTATGGGATAATGATGGAGGGTCCGGGGGATGGTCATGTCTATGGGATAATGATGGAGGGTCTGGGGGATGGTCATGTCTATGGGATAATGATGGAGGGTCCGGGGGATGGTCATGTCTATGGGATAATGATGGAGGGTCCGGGGGATGGTCATGTCTATGGGATAATGATGGAGGGTCCGGGGGATGGTCATGTCTATGGGATAATGATGGAGGGTCCGGGGGATGGTCATGTCTATGGGATAATGATGGAGGGTGCGGGGGATGGTCATGTCTATGGGATAATGATGGAGGGTTCGGGGGATGGTCATGTCTATGGGATAATGATGGAGGGTGTGGGGGATGGTCATGTCTATGGGATAATGATGCAGGGTTCGGGGGATGGTCATGTCTATGGGATAATGATGGAGGGTGTGGGGGATGGTCATGTCTATGGGATAATGATGGAGGGTCCGGGGGATGGTCATGTCTATGGGATAATGATGGAGGGTCCGGGGGATGGTCTCAGGTCTGGACATCAGGATGTAAGATGTCCATTGTCTCTCCTGATTCTCACATGAGAAGGTCTCGGAGTATCTCAGGAATCTCTTACAGATGATAAATAGGGGGGGGAACAATAGGTACAATGCAGATACAATGTGTGCATGGTGGGGGGTCTCAGGAGGATATTGTATGAGGTGGAGCCCAGTGTCATCCTCAATAGTGTCTCTGATCAGGAAGGAGGTAATGGGGGAGGGCAGATGTGGCCACCATAGGGCTATATAGATCCAAGCATTGTCCAGGAGGTTTATTTACCAGAGGACTTACAAGGAGGGAACTTACCTGAGGAGGAGACCCTGACAGGAGATATATATATATATATATATATATACCTGAGCTGAGAGTGCGGAGCGCCCCCGTCTGGTGAGTAGAATATCACTGACTATAATATACTGTAATGATGGTGGACTATAAGGAATAGGTGTCTGTATATGTCATGTGTATGGGTTATGTCTGTCCCCGTGTGGGGGTTTCCATATTAACCCTGTAATAACCGGAACAGTCATTTTACCCCTTATGTAACCCCTTAATGACCAGGACATTTTTGTATTTTCCTATTGGGTAACCCAGGAGTTATTAATCACTTTTTAACATTTTTTGGGCGGCAAAGAGATAAAATACAGAAATTTAGACATTTTTGTTTTAGATTTTTCTTCAGGTTTTTATGGACCAGGAAATATCTTTTTTATTTATTTCCTTTTACTTTTTTATTATTTACAAAAAGTTTTGGTGCAGGAAATTAATGAGAAAGTGTAACTCCATTAACCAGTTCAGGAGCGCCCATAGACTATATACCCGTACGTCATTGTAGTGTTTAGTAGCTGCAGATCTGGGGAGTCGGCTGTGACTACATCCGGAGCTCCTCTAGAGAAGGCAGAGACTGGTTATTACCGTCCTCACATCCCCATCTCTGTATACACCGCGCTCAGTGAGTGCTATTGTACTTAGTCATATATGAAAGAAACCTCAGATCTCTACAACCTATATGTTGGTTTCCAGCTGTATACCGCCTCTGTTCTGCTCACACATATACTGTGGGCGATATCCGCTTGTGTAACCTCCATTTTGGATTCCAGGGCCATGTGGGGCGATGCCTGCAGCCGTTTTAGAGAGCTCACCCCCCTCAGCCATAATGAGATGCGACTCCTCTCCTGAACTATGTGACCACTTTGCCCTAATCATGTTATGCTAATTATACTGGTCCAACCTGTTCTTTGTCTATACCAGGGGTCTCAAACTCAATTTCCCCGGGGGCCGCTGGAGGTAGAGTCTGGGTGAGGCTGGGCCGCATCAGGTTTTCCCAATTTTTTTATTTCTAAAAGTTGCCATGTTCTGACACCCGTAACTTTTTTATACTTCTGTGTACGGGGATGTATAGGGCGTCTTTTTTTGCGGGGACGGGTGTACTTTCCAGTTCTACCATTTTGGGGAATTGCTTTCGCTTTGATTATTTTTTATTCAAATTTTTATCAGAGGCAAAACAGTGAAAAAACGTCGGTTTGGCCCTTTTGACTCTGTTTCCTGCTGTGATGTTTACCGTACTGGAGAAATATTTTTATAGATTTGTACAGCGAGTTTTTCCGGACACAGGGAGACCTAACATGGATGTGCTTCACAGTCTTAGAATACTTTTATATGTGTTCTAGGGAGAAGGGCGTGATTTGAATTTTAAATACTTTTAAAAAAATGTATTTCTTTTTTACATTTTTTATTTTTTTTGGGATTTATTACACCTCCTAGGGGTCTTGAACCCCATGGGGTCTGATCACTAATGCAATGCATCACAATGCTAATGCATTGCAATATATTGCAAAAAATTATCATTTTTTTGCAGAATGCATAGAGCAGCCTGCAAAAGAAAATCACTGCAGACCGGCCGGGGAGCTTTTACAAGGCTCCTGACTGTCATCCCAACGCAGGGGCGGATCCAGAGCCGGGCAACCACCCGGGGCCCCGCGGCGCGGCCGGGACCTAACAAAATGGTCCCGGTCGGCATGTCCCGATTTCAACTGAGCTCAGTGTTAAAGCAGGAGCTGACAACTCCTGCTTTAAACGCCTATGTATTCAGCTCATCGGCGGTAGGACGCCAATGAGCTGAATAAAGATAGGCGTTTAAAGAAGGAGCTGTCAGCTCCTACTTTAACGCTGAGCTTCGGCATTTGTTGCTGCGATGTGATGACGTCACATCACGGCTACAATATGTGTATGAGGGAGAGAGCTGCGGGGTAAGGTGAGTGTGTGTGTGCGTGTCTGTGTGTGTGAGAACAGCATGACTCTGGGGCAGATGGGGGGGGCAGCATGACACTGGGGCAGATGGAGGGGGGAGAACGGCATGACACTGGGGCAGATGGAGGGGGGAACAGCATGACACTGGGGCAGATGAAGGGGGGGACAGTATGACACGGGCAGATGGAGGGGGGGAGAACAGCATGACACTGGGGCAGATGGAGGGGGGAGAACGGCATGACACTGGGACAGATAGAGGGGGAGAGAACAGCATGACACTGGGGCAAATGAAGGGGGAGAGAACAGCATGACACTGGGGCAGATGGAGGGTAGGGGACAGCATGACACTGGGGCAGATGAAGGGGGAGAGAACAGCATGACACTGGGGCAGATGAAGGGGGGAGAATGGCATGACACTGGGGCAGATGAAGGGGGAAGAATGGCATGACACTGGGGCAGATGAAGGGGAGAGAATGGCATGACACTGGGGCAAATGAAGGGGGGGAGAACGGCATGACACTGAAGCAGATGAAGGGGGGATGGCATGACACTGGGGCAGATGAAGGGGGGGAGAATGGCATGAGACTGGGGCAGATAAAGGGGGGAGAACGGCATGAGACTGGGGCAGATGAAGGGGGGAGAACGGCATGACATGGGGCAGATGAAGGCGGGAGAACGGCATGACACTGGGGCAGATGAAGGGGGGATGGCATGACACTGGGGCAGATGAAGGGGGGGAGAATGGCATGACGTTGGGGCAGATGAAGGGGGGAGAACGGCATGACATTGGGGCAGATGAAGGGGGGAGAACGGCATGACACTGGGGCAGATGAAGGGGGGAGAACGGCATGACACTGGGGCAGAGACGGGGGAAATGAAACTGTGGGCAGATAAAGGGGGAGAATTTCATGAAACTGGGGACAGAGATAGAGGGGGGGGAGATGAAACTAGGGGTAGAAGAAGGGTGTATATGAAAATGGGGGAGAGATGGAGGGCGGACATATAATTTACGGGTGACTGTAGGAGGATTATACTGTGTGGAATCACATGAAAATTGAATGAGAGTGGGTGGAGTCAACATAAAAGTGGGCGGGGCCTAATTTAACACGTTTTGTTCCTTCTTTCTAGTCTTCAACAGTTGGGAAGTACAGGTTAGAATTGCGAGACCCCCCCAGTAAGTAGGGCCCCGCCAAAGTCAATTGCCCAGGGCCACGCAAAACCTGGATCCGCCACTGTCCCAACGTGACGTCAGCTCTGGAGCATACTCCAGGTGCCGGCGATCACGGGCAAAATAGCGGCGCCCATGCGCCGCTGGGAAAATGGCGCCTCGGTCAGCTTTGACCGAGGCGTCAGAGGGGTTAATGCCTCCAATTGATGCAGCCGGGTGCCGCAAACTATTGTCCCGAAGGCCGCAGTTGGCCCGCGTGCCGCGAGTTTGAGACCCCTGGTCTCTACAATGTATTTAACTGGTTGCTGGAATAGTGTTAAGGTGCCATGTCACATTTGCAGAGCCCCTAAAGTACCAATAATATATAAATCCCTCAAAAGTGACCCCGTTTTAGAAACTACACCCCTCAAGTAATTTCACAAGGGGTAAAGTACAATGTGAAAATGGAAATTTTTAAAGAAATATGCCATTTTGGTGCTCAATACATTGTACCCACTGAGTCATCAGAGACTTACACTCATAAAACCATTAAATGGGCCATCCCGGGGACAAATAGTTATATATGTGGGTGCACACTGCTGCTTGGACACACAACAGGGCTCAGGAGGGAAGGAGCACTGTGCTTTTTAGCTTTTGGGGTACAGATTTCTGGACACCATGTTGTTTTGGCAGAGCCCTGGAGGTGCCAGTAAATTGGAATTATCCAAGAAGTGACCCCATTTTGTAGGGGAAGTTTTAGGGTCTCTGCAAATGTGACAAAGTGTCCACAAACCAACAATCTAAATCTGCACTCCTAAAGCACATAGCGCCCCTTCACATCTACCCCCTGCTGTGTACCCAAATGGCAGTTTACACCCACATGTCTGACACTGGTGTACCCCGGATAATAATATCATATGTGGGTATACACTGCTGTTTGGGCACAGCTGGGAACAGAAGGGAAGGAGCACTGTTTTGGTTTTTGGAGCACAGTTTGGTTTTTGGATGTCTTATCACTTTTACAGAGACCCTGAATAACCAGTAAAGTGGATTCTGCAGACTTGTGACCCCATTTTGGAAACTACAGCCCTAAAGGGATTTATCAAGTAGGGTAGCGAGCATTTTTAACCCTTGAGTATTGCATTCATTTAATTTCAATAAATGATTGTGCAGCTGATATTGAAAAGGAAAATATGTTGTGCCCAGTTTGTGTCAGCAGAGACACACACTCCAAAAACTGGTAAGCGGGTATCCCGGGCACAACAGGTTTTGGAGCCTTCATCTCTGATACAAGCCAGGCACAACATATTAAGCATTGGAATTACATATTCCTGGAAAAATTGTCATTTTCACATTTTGCAGTCAGCTGCGTATTCATTTCTAGAGAATAAATTATAGCAACTGTTGGATAAATTGCTTCAAGTAAATGTAGTTTCCAAAATGGGGTGACATGTCAGGGGATCCTACTTTACTGGCATTTCAGGAGCTCTTCAAAAGGGTCATGGCATCCAAAAGCTAAACTGTCTAAATCTGTGCGCCAAAAACCAAATAGCGCTCCCTCCTTTCTGTGCCAGGCTGTGCCCCAATATCAGTTTATATCACATATGACAATACATACGTTATCCTGGGTACACCAGTGTCATACATGTGGCATAAACTGCAGTTTGGGAACACAGCAGGGCGCAGATGGGAAGGAGTGCTATGCGACTTTTGGAGTACAGATGCAGGACGCCATGTCATGTTTACAGAGCCTCTAAGGTACCAGAAAAGGGGAATCCCAAAAGGAGTGACCCCATTTTGAAAACCCTCAAAAAAATTTAGATTACAGATACCGGCACCCCCCGATCATGGCGGAACCCCTTGGATGCTGCGGTCATGCTTGATCGCAGCATTCAAGGGGTTAAAGCTCAGCTCCAATCCGATGTTATGGAGCAGGGTGTTAGCTGTCAGTAAGTGCCTGTTGTATTTTTACTATTGGCCGGACTTCAGAGACCAAGACCGCAAATTTACAGCTGTCATTTACAGTCGTCAACCAGTTAAGCTACCTCTTTCCCTCCATTAAAGCAGAACCCACTATATACACAAGAACTCTGTGTGTGTTTCTCTAAGCTAGCTTATACACCAACTTTATTCATTTGGACTTCAATATGGTGATACTTAGAGCGGATTGTACTCATACACAAACAGCCACACTGCTTTTTCTCCGTTTTTTGATCCATATATGGATCACAATGTACCTTTTTTTCCCTATCATGTCTTTTTGTAGAATGGGAGGAAATCCATGCAAACACAGGGAGAACATACAAACTCCTTGCAGATGTTGTCCCTGGCAGGATTTGAACCCAGGACTCAAGCGCTGCAAGGCTATAGTGCTAAGCACTGAGCCACCATGTTGCCCCTATTCTCTCTGTTTTCCTTACTGCACACACAGCTCAGCTTCCTTCCTACCCCATATATTGACCCGCATACAGCCAGCTTTCTCCATGCTCTCGCTATACACTTAGCTCCGCTACCTGCAGGTCCCCCACACACACATCATTTGCATTTCCAGCCTTCCCCCAACAGTCAGCTATGCTCCTTCCACCCTTCCCCCACTCTTAGCCCTGTTATCTACACACTTCTCCAGCACAAAGCTCTTCCTCCACCCTTCCCTCCTTCACTTAGCTCTTCTACCATTCTGTTCTTCCCCATACAGAGAGCCCTGAACAGCTTGTACCATAAAGTAAGTGATTGAAGAACAAGCTCCACCCCTGTACGTGAATGATCACATGACTATGATACTATGAAAGAAATTATTCCAGAGCCTGAAAAATACCGACAATTAGTATTACCGGCAGTGCTGTCTGCATTACAGTGCGGAAAGTTATCCCCTTGCCTCGTGACTACCCTGGAGGTCTTTACATGACCCCAAAAACTTTTACCATTAGGATACCAATTGGATTTTTTTCTAGATATATTTATTGACCCTTATTAATAATACTATGGATGTCGGGTATTAGATTATACAGACTGTCCAGGAGCTGAGCAGCTGTAATAGCCACGGGGATTGCACTGTATTATACATCAGAGACCCGGCAGTAATACCCACGATCAGTGCCCGCAGTGATCACAGGCATTAAGGCCTCCGTTGTCTTGTCTGGCATATCCCTGTATTACAGGCTCCTCTATGCAGCCTATAATAGAACTGCCCATATTATACAATGCATTGTGATGTATTAGCATCGTGATGGGTTATATTAATAATAATGAGGTTCAAGACCTCTAGGAAGGCCAAAAAAAGGAAAATGTAGAAATATTTTTTAACAAATATAAAAAAAATTCATATCACCCCCTTTTCTTAGAAGACCTATAATAGTTAAACACGTCCACATTAGGTATCCCTGTGTCTGAAATTACCGGTGTGCCGCCTTATATTGCTGTTTTACCTTCCATAGAAATTTGACTAAAAAGCAATAGACATTATCCATGATGTAACTAAAAAGTACAACTTGCTCCACAAAATCCAAGCCCTATGCATCCCCATACATGGAGATATGAAAAAGTTACAAGTGGCAGAATATGGCGGCTGCAAGAGTCTATTTTTTTGTACAGTGAACGACTGAAAATGAAAACCCATAAGAATATCGCACAAATGCAGATTTTTTCCAATTCCACCCCATTCAGTATCTTTTCCAGCTTCCCAGTACATTGTACAGAATAATAAATGGTAACATTACAAATTACAATCTGTCCCCCAGACAAAGTACATTAATCCCTCATACGGCTCTGTGAACGGAAAAATAATAAAGTTTTAGGGTTCGGAAGGCGGAGAGTCAAAAATGAAAATTGATTGTGGCGAGAAGGGGTTAAAGGGGTTATGCCATAAAAAGTATTTATCCTATATCCATATGATAGATTGCAAATACCTGATCGGCGGGGCCTGACTCCTGACACCCTCCGATCCTGACAATGGGGTGTGTTATTCCCCAATGCACATTCATTCTGACTGCAGCTTGTAGGTCGGTTGGTGGACGGACAACACCGGGTTCCTATTCACAACAATGGGAGCACCGGAGATAGCCAATCGCTTTACTTCAGCTATTTCTGATGCTCCTCCCGAACCGTATGGGGGCGTCATCCACCACATGACAGGTCTACATTCTGCCTGGTTGGGGTCTCTGCAGTCAGACCCCACCGATCAGGTATTCTATGGGTAATACTTTCCTGGTATTTCCCCTTTAATGACCCGGTAGAGGGTTTGTAGACTTTCTAATACACAATATAAGAGTCCGTTCTGTATTAGGAATCACTAGATTTAGTAGATTTGTAGATTGTTAGATATCTCATTACTTGTTACTGACACTGTTGTGTATAAGAAATCCTCATATGGTGATTTGGTGACTATTGTGCGACATGTCTCGGTAATTACAATATCTCACTAATAAAATTATAATTGTTTTGTTTAAAAAAATTCTGTTTCATTTTGCAGGCGGTGACTGGATGAGCGGCTCCATAGACACCCCCCAAATATAAAGGAGAAGATAATCACAGATTGGTACAAGAAGACCTGGACGTAGACTGGGGAAATCTTTTCTGGTTCTGAACCATGAGCTCAGACATGAAACCTAATCCTTCCATACATGAGGGAACTGGCAGAGATGAAAAAACATTTCCATGTCCTGAATGTGGGAAACATTTTAGCAGAAAAGCACATGTTGAAGATCATATAAGAACCCACACAGGAGAGAAGCCATTCTCATGCCCAGAATGTGGGAAATGTTTTACAAGTTCAAACAATCTGCAAATACATCAGAGAACTCACACAGGAGAGAAGCCATATTCATGTTGTGAATGTGGAAAATGTTTTAACCAAAAATCGTATCTTACAAAACATCTGAAAGTTCACATTGCAGATAACACTTTTTCTTGCTCAGAATGTGGAAAATGTTTTAGCCAACATGGTAATCTTAAGAGACATGAGAGAACTCACACAGGAGAGAAGCCATATTCATGCTCAGAATGTGGAAAATGTTTTAGCCAACATGGTAATCTTAAGAGTCATGAGAGAACTCACACAGGAGAGAAGCCATATTCATGCTCAGAATGTGGAAATTGTTTTAGCTGCAAATCAAGCCTTGTAGATCATGAGAGAACTCACACAGGAGAGAAGCCATATTCATGCTCAGAATGTGGAAATTGTTTTAGCTGCAAATCAAGCCTTGTAGATCATGAGAGAACTCACACAGGAGAGAAGCCTTTTTCATGCTCAGAATGTGGGAAATGTTTTAGCAAACAAAGACATCTTAAGAGACATGAGAGAATTCACACAGGAGAGAAGCCATATTCATGCTCAGAATGTGGGAAATGTTTTAGCCAACAAAGTCATCTTAAGACACATGAGAGAACTCACACAGGAGAGAAGCCATATTTATGTTCTGAATGTGGGAAATGTTTTAACCTACAAAATAACCTTAAGAGACATGAGAGAAGAAGTCACAAAACAAGAACAATTCCCCAGTAAAGTGTAACCAGTAAGATGTCACTGCCGGTATTTCTGTACATAGGTATCATGAACTATGTGACCCCGATATAAAGTATATTTACCAGCCATTACTACACCCAGAGTCGCCTTCCAGGAATCTTCATCGTCTCTTCTTTACAGAACTGCTTTCCTTCAGATACACTCGGAGGTTTTCTTACATGAACTGCTCAATTCAGATCCAGAAGAAACTAGAACTAGAAATCTTGACTCTTTTACAGCGGCATTATTTTATCCTCCTGGCTGTGTGAGGAGTCAGACCCCGCTGATCTGATATTGATGACCCCCCGATACATGAGCCATCAGTCTATAACCTGCAGGACACCTCTAGTTTGGACCTTTAGGACTGAGCGGTTTTCCATTAATGTCGCTGTATGAGGGCTTAGTTTTTTGTGCGGGTTGTATTTTTTTTTGTAGTAACATTTCAGGATAGATGGAATTTATTGATGAACTTTTATTAAATGTAACAACGATTTCACCATTTACCATGTGACATAAATAATGTTTTCCCTTTATGATGATGTCGCTGCGATTATGGAGACACCAAATATGTAGAAATGTTTTTATTTTATGTTTTGCAACTTTTTCAGAATAAAGAAACTTTGATAGCAATTTGTCGCTGCTTTCTAAGAGCCAAAACTAAAACATAATTCTGTCACTGTATTCCTATGGGGCTTGTGTTTTGTAGGAGCAGATGTAGTTTTATAGGTAACATTATGGGGCACAGGGGGCTTCTTACTTACAGGCTGTGGACACCTTTGTACATGAGAAATCAATAAACACATATTGTCCTAAGACAATGAACCAGGCCCGGTCACATTTACCATCATTTACACCAGATTACTGACATGAGCTATGAGCTGGGGTAGATTTCAGCACGGCCTATATCCACCTCCTTGGCTACCAGGACAGACATCAATGCTTGTGGTACATCCCAATACAAACACCAGACGTCAGTGTCACATTGTAGTCAGCACTTATTGAATAGAATTCCAGTAAATCTTCTTTTTCATGATCTCAAAGAAAACAAGACTAATAAGTCTACAGGGAATAATCTGCGGCAGGTTCTCATGAAGGCCGGATTCATATCGCTGTAATATGGAGATATTCAACCAGACATATAACATCCTCAAGTCCTGTAACAATTGTGGGATTTATTACCTGCCGGCACTGAATGGGTCATGAGACCGGGCGTCAGAATGGGATCAGGGAATATTTGTGATCAGGGGTGGATTTGTTTAGTATACAACCCATGTGCGGGGCCCCAGAGACCAGGTTGTAGTGTTGTAGTGAGGATGCAGGTCTTCTGGAATAAGTCCACTATGAGATGGTTACTCTTATAGATCAGAACACTTTATTCCATGCTCCATCATGGCTCCCTGCCTAACAACTCCTCCCCCTAAGCTCAGCTCCTCCTCCATTACTACCTCACTGTTGCTAGGCAGACAAAGCAGAATAAGTAAGCAGAACAGAACATACAGAACATACTTATAACAACATCACACAGGTAGGGGCCGATATTTACTCATCGATCCTCGCTCCTGTCCTGGCCCCCACTTCAGCTCCAGAAAGCTCCATACACTTCTTATGTGTCACTGTATGTGGTGAAGGTAACTGGGGCAATATACTGTGTGGGGATCCAAAATAAGGGACAATATATAGCATGGGGGGTTAAAAATGGGGACAGTAAACTGTGTGGGGGCCAGTAAAGGGGGGTTATACTGTGTGCAGCAGTCCTATGTATAATATGGAGGGGCGCATTGTAGGGAGTTTGGCATTTTGTTGCTGCACTATTTTATCCAGATTTTTTGACTTGCACATGGGGGCGGTTCTAATAAAGAGGGGGCGTGGCCTAAACACTTTTATTTGTGAGCTCCGGACATCCAGCGGCGGATCCAGGGCCGGGCGAGCCGGGGCCCCGCGGCGCGGCTGGGACCTAACAAAATGGTCCCGGTCGGCATGTCCCGACTCCAACTGAGCTCAGCGTTAAAGCAGGAGCTGAGCTCACAGCTCCTGCTTTAAACGCCTATGTATTTCAGCTCATCGGCGGTAGGACGCCGAAGAGCTGAATGCATAGGCGTTTAAAGCCGGAGCTGTCACAGCTCAGCTCCTGCTTTAACGCTGAGCTCTGGCATTTGTAGCCGCGATGTGATGACATCATCACATCGCGGCTACAATATGTGTATGAGGGAGAGAGAGGAGAGAGCTGCGAGGGAACGAGGAATGGTGAGTGTGTGTGTGTGAGAGAGAGAGAACGGCATGACACTGGGGCAGATGGAGGGTGGAGAACAGCATGACACTGGGGAAGATGGAGGGGGGAGAACAGCATGACACTGGGGCAGATGGAGGGGGGAGAACAGCATGACACTGGGGCAGATGGAGGGGGGAGAATGGCATGACACTGGGGTAGATGAAGGGGGGATAACAGCATGACACTGGGGCAGATGGAGGGGGAGAACAGCATGACAATGGGGCAGATGGAAGGGGGAGAACAGCATGACACTGGGGCAGATGGAGGGGGGAGAACGGCATGACACTGGGGTAGATGAAGGGGGGAGAACAGCATGACACTGGGGCAGATGGAGGGGGAGAACGGCATGACACTAGGGCAGATGAAGGGAGGGGAATGGCATGACACTGGGGCAGAGACGGGGGAAATGAAACTGTGGGCAGATAAAGGGGGAGGATGGCATGAAACTGGGGACAGAGATAGAGGGGGGACATGAAACTAGGGGTAGAAGAAGGGTGTATATGAAAATGGGGGGGAGATATAATTTACGGGTGACTGTAGGAGGATTATACTGTGTGGAATCACATGAAAATTGAATGAGAATGGGTGGAGTCAACATAAAAGTGGGTGGGGCCTAATTTGCTGCGGTGCGCTGCGCTCGCCGCACGTTTAGTTCCCTCTTTCTAGTCTTCAACAGTTGGGAAGTACAGGTTAGAAGTGCGAGACCCCCAGTAAGTAGGGCCCCGCCAAAGTCAATTGCCCAGGGCCCCGCAAACCCTGGATCCGCCACTGCGGACATCATTATGTTTGGGGTCCTCAAAATGTCAGGTCCACCCCTGGGTTACAATATCCTCAGTACAACAGAACCGACAGGTCAACTAGGACTTTTTTCTGGCACCAAAATCACCAGCGAGTCCTCCATATATAATCGCCTGCACCGACACAGCTCTGTATTATACCATAAAGCGTAAAACCTGAAGTATCTTTCATAGAACTGTAGTGTCCCAGTCCACTCCTTCCTGCCATTATAATAGTTGTATGCTATGTCATGTCTCTCACACTGTACTAATACTGAGTATCACTATCTATTGTATACTCTGTATCTCCTGTGTGTATACATTGTGGTTATTGCCATGTACTACTCTGCTGCCACCTATGGGTCACTCTATGTAGGTGCATGTGATGGTCGGATCCCAATCTCTCCATACACAGCACAAGCAGAACTTTCTAGTAAGCTGTGGGTGGAGTCTTTAGCCCCGCCTTCCTCTTAGCAGGTGACAGGAGCCCAGAGCGGCCATGTTGTGGAGAGTGCAGTGTGTGAGGTAACGGAGCGGCCATGTTGTGGAGAGTGCAGTGTGTGAGGTAACGGAGCGGCCATGTTGTGGAGAGTGCAGTGTGTGAGGTAACGGAGCGGCCATGTTGTGGAGAGTGCAGTGTGTGAGGTAACGGAGCGGCCATGTTGTGGAGAGTGCAGTGTGTGAGGTAACGGAGCGGCCATGTTGTGGAGAGTGCAGTGTGTGAGGTAACGGAGCGGCCATGTTGTGGAGAGTGCAGTGTGTGAGGTAACGGAGCGGCCATGTTGTGGAGAGTGCAGTGTGTGAGGTAACGGAGCGGCCATGTTGTGGAGAGTGCAGTGTGTGAGGTAACGGAGCGGCCATGTTGTGGAGAGTGCAGTGTGTGAGGTAACGGAGCGGCCATGTTGTGGAGAGTGCAGTGTGTGAGGTAACAGAGCGGCCATGTTGTGGAGAGTGCAGTGTGTGAGGTAACAGAGCGGCCATGTTGTGGAGAGTGCAGTGTGTGAGGTAACAGAGCGGCCATGTTGTGGAGAGTGCAGTGTGTGAGGTAACAGAGCGGCCATGTTGTGGAGAGTGCAGTGTGTGAGGTAACAGAGCGGCCATGTTGTGGAGAGTGCAGTGTGTGAGGTAACAGAGCGGCCATGTTGTGGAGAGTGCAGTGTGTGAGGTAACCGCTCCTGCTGCTACTCCAACTCCAGGCAGGACCTTCAGATTCCTCCGGCCACACCCCAGGAGCCACATGGTGAATCTCACAGGCCATGTAAGATACAGAGTCTCCTAGGACCACTCACCAGTCCATACAGAGGGGATAATACCGCCATACTGCTACTGCCTCCAAGAAGGAGAGAACCTGACAGAAAGGAGCAGCTAGAGAGGAGCCTTCCTGCATTCCTGGACCTAAAGAAGGCCTCCGCTCATGTCCAGTGCTCCGTGGTATCCAGGCCACGTGTATTAGGTCTGCGTCCGGCTATCAGATACCGCAGCCCAGTAACCGTGAGTAACTACATACACCCCAAATTAGTCACCGACTGGGAGCCAAACAGGGAACATCCCTCTTCTGTATCTATAACCTGGACTGTGTCTCCTCAATACTCTAAATACCAAATCTGAGGAAAGTTGTGTCAGCATCAGCCATTACCTGTCAGCTTACAAGGGAATCCTCCTCACATGCACCCGCTGTACTGTACATGAGACTGTATCACTGGGAGGTATGGCGGCACTATATGGTAGTCCTCCTCACATGCACCCGCTGTATTGTACATGAGACTGTATCACTGTGAGGTATGGCGGCACTATATGGTAGTCCTCCTCACATGTACCCGCTGTATTGTACATGACACTATCACTGGGAGGTATGGCTGCACTATATGGTAGTCCTCCTCACATGCACCCGCTGTATTGTACATGAGACTGTATCACTGTGAGGTATGGCGGCACTATATGGTAGTCCTCCGCACATGCACCTGCTGTATTGTACATGAGACTGTATCACTGTGAGGTATGGCGGCACTATATGGTAGTCCTCCTCACATACACCCGCTGTATTGTACATGAGACTGTATCACTGTGAGGTATGGCGGCACTATATGGTAGTCCTCCGCACATGCACCCGCTGTATTGTACATGAGACTGTATCACTGTGAGGTATGGCGGCACTATATGGTAGTCCTCCTCACATGCACCCGCTGTATTGTACATGAGACTGTATCACTGTGAGGTATGGCGGCACTATATGGTAGTCCTCCTCACATGCACCCGCTGTATTGTACATGAGACTGTATCACTGTGAGGTATGGCGGCACTATATGTTAGTCCTCCTCACATGCACCCGCTGTATTGTACATGAGACCGTATCACTGTGAGGTATGGCGGCACTATATGGTAGTCCTCCTCACATGCACCCGCTGTATTGTACATGAGACCGTATCACTGTGAGGTATGGCGGCACTATATGGTAGTCCTCCGCACATGCACCCGCTGTATTGTACATGAGACTGTATCACTGTGAGGTATGGCAGCACTATATGGTAGTCCTCCTCACATGCCCCCGCTGTATTGTACATGAGACTGTATCACTGGGAGGTATGGCGGCACTATATGGTAGTCCTCCTCACATGCACCCGCTGTATTGTACATGAGACTGTATCACTGGGAGGTATGGCGGCACTATATGGTAGTCCTCCTCACATGCACCCGCTGTATTGTACATGAGACTGTATCACTGGGAGGTATGGCGGCACTATATGGTAGTAGAGATGAGCGAACACTAAAATGTTCGAGGTTCGAAATTCGATTTGAACAGCCGCTCACTGTTCGTGTGTTCGAACGGGTTTCGAACCCCATTATAGTCTATGGGGAACATATACTTGTTAAGGGGGAAACCCAAATCCGTGTCTGGAGGGTCACCAAGTCCACTATGACACCCCAGGAAATGATGCCAACACCTCTGGAATGACACTGGGACAGCAGGGGGAGCATGTCTGGGGGCATCTAACACACCAAAGACCCTCTATTACCCCAACATCACAGCCTAACAACTACACACTTTACACATTCAAAAAAACCTCTATCAAAGTGGGAAAATACCTGGAAACCTTCTTTACTCCCCAAATGGATGGACACAAACCCCAATTTAAGCTCAACAAACAGTAACAACCACCCCTTTAAACCATGACAACCACAGATGGAATAGGCAATGGGAAATCCTTTAGTCCTCACCCACAACTGTCATTGTGTGTGTGTGTGTGTGTGTGTGTGTGTGATGTGGTAAGACCTTCCAAAATTGACTTTTCTAGCCCTTAACATGAGCCCTTCCAAACAAAGTTACAGGACCTTAAGCTGAGCTAACAGCAGCAGAGATTGAGACCCTTTGGCATGAGTAGAGCCTTGAACCAGCAGTGTTTTTGGCCCTTAGGGTGAGTTGAGCCTTGTACCAGCGTGTGTCCCTTAACATCAGTTCTGCGCTTTGCACAAAAGTTCCACATTAACTAGGCTGAATGGTACAAACCTTAGTAGGCCCGAGAACCAGGAACAGGTCTTGCAATGGCTGTCGGATAACGCTTAAAGCACATTGTCCACCAGCCAGTCAGCCTCTACCTCCTCTTACCCAACAGTCTTGTCCTCCTTCCACCCAAAATTCCCAATCTTCCCAGAACAATAACCCCAACTGTCCCTGCTCCCCAGAGCTGTTCTCCCTTCCTTTGACTGTACCGCAACCTGCCCCTCCATTTCGCGATTCCACGGACCTAACAGACGAGTATCTGTGTCCAGATGCTCAAACACTAGAGTCTCCTCCATCTCCGGTCGATTTGGTGGCGGATGACCAGCAACCCACACTCATCGACGACGATGAGACGCAGTTGCTGTCAGGGCAGCCAGTTGACATGCGCATTGTGCAGGAGGAGGAGGCGAGACAGGAGTTGGAAGAGGAGGTGGTGGACGACGAGGACACCGACCCCACCTGGACAAGGCGGATGTCAAGCTGGGAAAGTAGTGTGGATGTTTAGGCAGGTGCAGCACCAAAAAGGGTAGCTAGAGGCAGAGACATGTCCAGAGGCAGAGGTCAGCTGCTTTGCCGAAGCCAGGCCAGACCCGGAATGTCCGAAGATGTTCCCTTTTGTACCCAGCCCAGAAAAACTCCCCATAGAGGGCACCTTTCTTGAAGGTGTAGAGTTTTTTCAAGGAATGCGCCGAGGACAGATATAGTGTCGTCTACACAATTTGCCTCTTGAAATCGAGTAGGGGCCCTGAGAAGAGCAACCTGTCCACCACTTCAATGCACCATCATTTGGAATCCAAGCAATGGAATCAGTGGCAGGCAGCAACGGCCGGACAAACGTCGCCCGCCGTTCATGCCACTGCCTCTGCTCACAGTGCTGGCGATGCACTCCAGAGGACGAGCCAGGACATCACTTCATCTGCCTCCGCCACTTTGTTGACTTCTTCCTCATCCTCCCCTGTTTCTGTCTTATCTCCTTCTCCTGCACCATCAAAGGCACCATCAGGCGCTTCTTTACAACAACCCACCATCTCTCAGACATTGGAGCGCCGGCAGAAATACATCGCTAACCACCCACCCACGCAAGCCTAGAACGCCAACATCGCTAAACTGCTGGCCCAGGAGATGTTGGCGTTCCAGCTTGTTGAAACTCCCGCCTTCCCGGACCTGATGGCAACTGTGGCACCTCACTATGCCATCCCTAGCCGTCACAACTTCTCCCGGTGTGGCGTCCCCGCCTTGCACCAGCACGTGTCACTCAACATCAGGTGGGCCCTTAGTTCCGCGCTTTGCTGCAAGGTCCACTTGACCACCGACACTTGGACAAGCGCGTGTGGTCAGGGATGCTGCTTATCTTTAAGGACAGGCAGGGTGAATGTGGTGGAGTCTGGTCCCGGGGTGCAAACTGAGGTACCCTATCTCCTCTCCCAGGCCAAAATTCATGGCAGGAGTAGACTGAAACTCTACGACGCTGCAACCTCCACCCCAGCTACTAGCGGCAAACGCTAAAACACTGGTGTGGGGAGACGTCAGCAGGCGGTGCTGAAGCTCATCAGCTTGGGGGACAGACAGCACAGTGCCTCCGAGGTCAGGGATGCCATCCTGGCTGAGATGGCATTTTTTTTTCCCTGCTACACCTGGGGCCTGGCATTTTTACGCCTGTGATAATGGCTGGAACCTGGTAGCGGCTCTGGAGCTTGCCAGCCTCCAACACGTTCCATGTTTGGCCCACGTCTAACTTAGTGGTGCAACGTTTTTTGAAAACATACCCAAATGTACCGAAGCTACTGTTGAAAATGCGGCGCTTGTGCGCCCACTTTTGCAAGTGTACAGGAGTCGCTGCTAGCCTAAAAACACACTAGCAAGGCCTACATCTGTCCAAACACAGGCTGTTGTCCGTCATTCACACACGCTGAAACCCTACAATACCATATCTTGAGCAGGGTGTGTGAGCTGCACAGACCTTTGATGGAGTTCCATCTACAAAACCCAAGGGTTCCTCAAAGTCAGCTCCCAAAGTTTCTGCACCATGAGTTTCCAGGGGTGGCAGAGTTATGGCTAGGGGCAGAGGCATGGATAGGGATGATGTCTAGGGGCAAAAGCAGTGTGGATGTGGAGGCAAGCTAAGCAGAAAAAACTGGGGGTACAAGCAGAGGCATGGACTGGGGTGATATCTAGGGGCAAAAGCAGTGTGGATGTGGAGGCAAGCTAAGCAGCAAAAACTGGGGGTACAAGCTAAGGCATGGACTGGGGTGATGTCTAGGGGCAAAAGCAGTGTGGATGTGGAGGCAAGCTAAGCAGCAAAAACTGGGGGTACAAGCTAAGGCATGGACTGGGGTGATGTCTAGGGGCAAAAGCAGTGTGGATGTGGAGGCAAGCTAAGCAGGGAAAAAGGTGGCTAGAGGCAAAGGGATGTCCAGAGGCAGAAGACAGCTGCATGACAGAAGCTAGACCTGAGCCAGCAAGGCCCAAGGTGCCCTCTTTTCTAACTTCCTTAGAAAAATTCCCCCATCGAGGCCACGTTCCTAGAGATAGTTTCTAAATGTATAGGTCAAGGACAAACTGAGTGTGGTTTACACACTTTGCAATGCGACTCCCCATCTCCCAGGCCTTTCATTCCAGGCTAAAGTACAGCACAACCCACCCACATGCCCAAGGCTTCAACGGCCTCATCTCAAAAAATCTGGCCCAGGAGATGTTGGAATCCCGGCTGGGGGACACTCTGCCCTTTTTGGGCAGAGTGTCTACTGCGCCACCGCACTGTGCCGTCCACACCAGCACTTTCCCCCAAACATGAGGCAGTCCCTAAATTCAGCGCTTAGCCCTAAAGTTCCACGTGACCAGGTACGAATGGACAAGTGCATGCGGACAGGGACGCTACCTTTCAATTTTGGCACAGTGGTTGAATGTAGTTGAGGCGTGGACCGGGTCGCAAAATGTGGTGGCCTGACTTGTCTCCCCACACAACATTCCTGGGAGGAGGGCTGAAACACCACCCTCCTCCTCCTCCGCTGTTAGATTGACCTCAGCTACGAGCTGGAAACGCTGCAACACTGGTGTGGGGAGACGTCAGCGGGCCGTGCTGAAGCTCATCAGCTTGGGGGCCAGACAGCACACTGCCTACAAAGTGAGTCATGCCATCCTCGATGAGACGGCAATGTGGTTTTTGCCACTGCACCTGGGCCCAGGCATGTTGTCATGTGTGATAATAGCCGTAACCTGGGATCGGCTCTGTAGCTTGGCAGCCTGCAACATATTCCATGCCTGGGCCACGTTTTTAACTCATTGCTGCTAATCTTTTTAAAAAGGTACCCCAATGTTCCTGAGCTACTGGTGAAAGTGTGGCGCTTGTGCGGATAGTTTTTAAAGTCTATAGTTGCCGCCGCTAGCCTCTATGCACTCCTACAACGCCTGTACCTGCTGGAACAACGGCTGTTGTGCGACGTCTCCACACTGCTGGCACTAAACATATCATGTGTTGAACAGAGTGTGTGAGCAGCACAGACCTTTGATGTAGTTCCAACTCCAAAACCCTCGGGTTCGTTAAAGTCAACTCCCTCAGTTGCTCAACCATGAGTGGCCATGGGTGGCAGACTTATGTGAAATCCCATCCCATCCATTGCACTGGACACGAAACATTAGCATGCGCTCATCACAACTCCGGATATGGCAGCTGCGTTAAGCAGGGTGCAACACAGACCAGGCCCGAGCACCAGGAACAGGTGTTAGAAATACTGCAGCATCCGCCATTTCCTTCCAAGTTTGGGGTTTTGGACCCACCACCAACTTGTCTTGACCTCAGTGGGGATCATGAGACACAGTTGCCATCAGGGCAAGCTGTGGTCATGTGCGGTTTGCAGTAAGGGGGCAGTGCGCAATTGGAAGAGGAGTTGGTGTATGACGAGGCCACCGACCCCACATGGACAGGGGTGATGTCTAGGGGCTAAAGCAGTGTAGATGTAGAGGGAAGCTAAATCAACAAAAAACCTGGGTAGAAGCAAAGGCATAAACTGGGGTGATGTTTAGGGGCTAAAGCAGTGTAGATGTGGAGGGAAGCTAATTCAACAAAAAAACAGGGTACAAGCAAAGGCATAAACTGGGGTGATGTTTAGGGGCTAAAGCAGTGTAGATGTGGAGGGAAGCCAATTCAACAAAAAAACAGGGTAGAAGCAGATGCATAAACTGGGGTGATGTTTAGAGGCGAAAACAGTGTAGATGTGGAGGGAAGCGATCTCCACAGTGGCCTCTTCTTCTCCCAGTAGGATGTAGAGTTTCCTCTTCTCGTCTGCAGATATGAAGTCTGGGATGTGGGCAGAGAGTCTTTGGTAGTAGACGGCCCTCACAGCTGAGTATTTGGTGCAGTGTAGCAGGAAGTGGGTCTCGTCTTCTAGGGCCCCCTGGTCACAGTGCTGGCATAGTCTCTTCTCCCGTGGCTTGTACGTCTGCCTGTATCGCCCCGTCTCTATCTCTAGGTTGTGGGCGCTCAGTCTGTACCGGCTCAGGGTCTGTCTGTGTTTGGGGTGGCGTATTCTCTCCAGGTAGGTGGCCATGGTGTAGTCCCTTTGTAGGGATTGGTACACGGTGAGTTTCTTGGAGTTATTTATTTCGTTTCTCCATTCTTCAATGTACCGCTCTCTGTTTGCCTCTGTGGTCGCCTTTATTTCGGCCTTGGTTATCATCTGTCGGTGTTTTTGGTTTGGTGGTTGGCTGTTGTTTGGTTGGTGAATGTCTGGTTTGCTTGGGTGGCTTAGCCAGGCTTGGTGTTGATAGGAGTCGGGCTTGCTCCCCTGGATGTGTGCCTGGAAAGCTTGCGCCCTCTTCTGTATGGTGAGCCATAGGGGGAGTCTGTCTAGCTCTGCCCTGCAGGCCATGTTGGTGGTGTTGCGATGGACATGGAGCAGAACTCCAGGTGGAAGTTCTCTGTTGGGCTGGAATCCCACCTTGACTGGTCTGGGTAGGTGGCTGGGCCCCAAACCTCGCTGCCATAGAGAAGGATCGGGGAGATGACTGCGTCAAATATCTTCAGCCAGACCCTCACCGGTGGTTTGAGGTGGTACAGTTGTCTTCTGATGGTGTAGAAGGTTCTGCAGGCTTTTGCTTTCAGGGTTTCTATTGCAGCTTTGAAGCTTCCTGATTGGCTGAGCTCCAGCCCCAGGTAGGTGTAGCTGTTGGTTTTCTCCAGTTATGGTACGTCCGTTTATTATGTACAGTCCTAGGCTTCGGCACATGTTCAGCAGTTGTCTCCCACTCTTGTTGACAATTCTGTCTTGGCTGTTTCTTCTTGTCTGTGTGGGTTCTGGGTGGTGGATCTCACTACCGTGCGTATGTGGGTTGTCGCCAGGAGGCAGGTAGTCTATCTCTGTGCCTGTCCTTGCGTTCAGGTCTCCGCATATTAGTACTCTGCCTTTGGGTTGGAAATGGACGGCTTCCCTTTGTAGGACCTCGTAAGTGTACTGGTGGGGGCATATATACTGCACAGAGATAGATGTCCTGCTGGCCGCTGAGGATGGAGCTGCTTATTTTTATCCATATGTGATTAGTTCCACGTTTGGTAGCTTTTACGTGTTCTTTGAGCTCCTCCTTGTACCATATTAGTATGCCTCCTGAGTGGCGGCCATGTTTGGTGGTCTTATTTTTCTGGGCGGGCACAGAGAATTCCTTGTAGCCCATGGGTGTTAGGGACTCGTCATCTGCCCGGGTCCATGTCTCTAGGAGGATTTGAATGTCTATGTTTTTTAGTCTGTCTATGAAGTCTGGATCTTTTGGTTTAGATCCAAAGGCTGAGGCGTTCAGCCCTTGTATGTTCCAACTACTAAAAGTTAGTGATTTCATCATTAGTGGGTAAACCTTGTAATGAGCTGTCCTGCAGAGGACGGGCCATTATATATATATCCGCTGCACATATATTAAATATCCAGTGCACATATATTATATATCCAGTGCACATATATTATAAATATATCCAGTGCACACATATTATATTTCCAGTGCACATATATTATATATATCCAGTGCACATATATTAAATATCCAGTGCACATATATTAAAAATATCCAGTGCACATATATTATATATCCAGTTCACATATATTATATATCCAGTACACATATATGATAAATATCCAGTGCACATATATTAAATATCCAGTGCACATATATTAAATATATACAGTGCACATATATTAAATATCCAGTGCACATATATTATATATATCCAGTGCACACATATTATATATATCCAGTGCACATATATTAAATATATCCAGTGCACACATATTATATATATCCAGTGCACATATATTAAATATATCCAGTGCACATATATTATATATCCAGTACACATATATTAAATATATCCAGTGCACATATATTATATATCCAGTACACATATATGATAAATATCCAGTGCATATATATTAAATATCCAGTGCACATATATTCTAAATACATTCAGTGCACACATATTATATATCCAGTGCAAGTATATTATATATCCAGTGCACATATATTATATATCCAGTGCACATATATTAAATATATTCAGTGCACATATATTATATCTCCAGTGCTCATATATTATAAATATCCAGTGCACATATATTATAGATCCAGTGCACATATATTATATATATCCAGAGCACATATATTATAGATCCAGTGCACATATATTATAGATCCAGTGCACATATATTATATATATCCAGTGCACATATATTATATATATCCAGTACACATATATTGTATATTCAGTGCACATATATTATATATATCCAGTGCATTTATATTGTATATCCAGTGAAAATAAATTATATATCCAGTGAACATAAATTATATATCCAGTGCACACATATTATATATATCCAGTGCACACATATTATATATATCCAGTGCACATATATTATATATATCCGGTGCACATATATTAAATATCCAGTGCACATATATTATATATCCAGTGCACATATATTAAATATATCCAGTGCACATATATTAAATATCCAGGGCACATATATTAAAAATATATCCAGTGCATATATATTATATATCCAGTGCACATATATTATATATATCCAGTGCACATATATTATATTTCCAGTGCACATATATTATATATATCCATTGCACATATATTATATATACAGTGCACATATATTATAAATATCCAGTGCACATATATTATAGACCAGTGCACATATATTATAGACCAGTGCACATATATTATATATCCAGTGCACATATATAATAGATCCAGTGCACATATATTATATATATCCAGTGCACATATATTATAGATCCAGTGCACATATATTATATATATCCAGAGCACATATATTATATATATCCAGTGCACATATATTATATATCCAGTGCACATATATTGTATATTCAGTGCACATATATTATATATATCCAGTGCACATATATTATAGATCCAGTGCACATATATTATATATATCCAGAGCACATATATTATATATATCCAGTGCACATATATTATATATATCCAGTGCACATATATAATAGATCCAGTGCACATATATTATATATATCCAGTGCACATATATTATATTTCCAGTGCACATATATTATATATATCCATTGCACATATATTATATATACAGTGCACATATATTATAAATATCCAGTGCACATATATTATAGACCAGTGCACATATATTATATATCCAGTGCACATATATAATATATCCAGTGCACATATATTATATATATCCAGTGCACATATATTATATATATTCAGTGCACATATATTATATATCCAGTGCACATATATTGTATATTTAGTGCACATATATTATATATACAGTGCATATATATTGTACATCCAGTGAACATAAATTATATATCCAGTGCATACATATTATATATATCCAGTGCACATACATTATATATATCCGCTGCACATATATTAAATAACCAGTGCACATATATTATATATCCAGTGCACATATATTAAATATTCAGTGCACATATATTAAATATATACAGTGCACATATATTAAATATCCAGTGCACATATATTATAAATATATCCAGTGCACACATATTATATTTCCAGTGCACATATATTATATATATATCCAGTGCACATATATTAAATATCCAGTGCACATATTATATATCCAGTGCACTTATATTATATAACCAGTGCACATATATTCTAAATACATTCAGTGCACATATATTACATATCCAGTGCACGTATATTATATATATATCCAGTGCACATATATCATATATCCAGTGCACATACATTATATATCCAGAGCACATATATTAAATATATCCAGTGCACATATATTATATCTCCAGTGCTCATATATTATAAATATCCAGTGCACATATATTATAGATCCAGTGCACATATATTATATATATCCAGTGCACATATATTATATATCCAGTGCACATATATTATAGATCCAGTGCACATATATTATAGATCGAGTGCACATATATTATATATATCTAGTGCACATATATTATATATCCAGTGCACATATATTATATATCCAGTGCACATATATTGTATATTCAGTGCACATATATTGTATATTCAGTGCACATATATTATATATATCCAGTGCATTTATATTGTATATCCAGTGAACATAAATTATATATCCAGTGCACACATATTATATATATCCAGTGCACACATATTATATATATCCAGTGCACATATATTAAATATCCAGTGCACATATATTATATATCCAGTGCACATATATTAAATATATCCAGTGCACATATATTAAATATCCAGGGCACATATATTAAAAATATATCCAGTGCATATATATTATATATCCAGTGAACATATATTATTTATATCCAGTGCACATATATTATAGATCCAGTGCACACATATTATATATATCCAGTGCACATACAGTCCTATGAAAAAGTTTGGGCACCCCTATTAATCTTAATCATTTTTAGTTCTAAATATTTTGGTGTTTGCAACAGCCATTTCAGTTTGATATATCTAATAACTGATGGACACAGTAATATTTCAGGATGGAAATGAGGTTTATTGTACTAACAGAAAATGCGCAATATGCATTAAACCAAAATTTGACCGGTGCAAAAATATGGGCACCTCAACAGAAAAGTGACATTAATATTTAGTACATCCTCCTTTTGCAAAGATAACAGCCTCTAGTCGCTTCCTGTAGCTTTTAATCAGTTCCTGGATCCTGGATGAAGGTATTTTGGACCATTTCTTTCTACAAAACAATTCAAGTTCAGTTAAGTTTGATGATCGCCGAACATGGACAGCCCGCTCTCAAATGATCTGAAAACAAAGATTGTTCAACATAGTTGTTCAGGGGAAGGATACAAAAAGTTGTCTCAGAGATTTAACCTGTCAGTTTTCACTGTGAGGAACATAGTAAGGAAATGGAAGACCACAGGGACAGTTCTTGTTAAGCCCAGAAGTGGCAGGCCAAGAAAAATATCAGAAAGGCAGAGAAGAAGAATGGTGAAAACAGTCAAGGACAATCCACAGACCACCTCCAAAGAGCTGCAGCATCATCTTGCTGCAGATGGTGTCACTGTGCATCGGTCAACTATACAGCACACTTTGCACAAATAGAAGCTGTATGGGAGAGTGATGAGAAAGAAGCCGTTTCTGCACGTACGCCACAAATAGAGTTGCCTGAGGTATGAAAAAGCACATTTGGACAAGGCAGCTTCATTTTGGAAACAAAAATTGAGTTGTTTGGTTATAAAAAAAGGCGTTATGCATGGCGTCCAAAAAGAAACAGCATTCCAAGAAAAACACATGCTACCCACTGTAAAATTTGGTGGAGGTTCCATCATGCTTTGGGGCTGTGTGGCCAATGCCGGCACCGGGAATCTTGTTAAAGTTGAGAGTCGCATGGATTCCACTCAGTATCAGCAGATTCTTGAGAATAATGTTCAAGAATCAGTGACGAAGTTGAAGTTACGCCGGGGATGGATATTTCAGCAAGACAATGATCCAAAACACCGCTCCAAATCCTCAGGCATTCATGCAGAGGAACAATTACAATGTTCTGGAATGGCCATCCCAGTCCCCAGACCTGAATATCATTGAACATCTGTGGGATGATTTGAAGCGGGCTGTCCATGCTCGGCGACCATCAAACTTAACTGAACTTGAATTGTTTGTCCAAAATACCTTTATCCAGGATCCAGGAACTGATTAAAAGCTACAGGAAGCGACTAGAGGCTGTTATCTTTGCAAAAGGAGGATCTACTAAATATTAATGTCACTTTTCTGTTGAGGTGCCCATACTTTTGCACCGGTCAAATTTTGGTTTAATGCATATTGCACATTTTCTGTTAGTACAATAAACCTCATTTCAATCCTGAAATATTACTGTGTCCATCAGTTATTAGATATATCAAACTGAAATGGCTGTTATAAACACCAAAATATTTAGAACTAAAAATGGTTAAGATTAATAGGGGTGCCCAAACTTTTTCATAGGACTGTATATATTATAAATCCATTGCACACATATTAAATATATCCAGTGCACATATATTATATATAACCAGTGCACATATATTAAATATCCAGTGCACATATATAATATATCCAGTGCACATATATTATAAATTTCCAGTGCACATATATTATCTATCCAGTGCAACTATATTAAATATATCCAGTGCACATATATTATAGATCCAGTGCACATATATTATATATATCCAGTGCTCACATATTATATATCCAGTGCACATATATTATATATCCAGTGCACATATATTATATATATCCAGTGCACATATATTGTATATCCAGTGAACATAAATTATATATCCAGTGCACACATATTATATATATCCAGTGCACATATATTATATATATCCAGTGCACATATATTGTATATCCAGTGAACATAAATTATATATCCAGTGCACACATATTATATATATCCAGTGCACATATATTATATATATCAAGTGCACATATATTATATATCCAGGGCACATATATTAAAAATATATCCAGTGCACATATATTATATATCCAGTGCACATATATTATATATATCCAGTGCACATATATTATATATCCAGTGCACATATATTAAATATATCCAGTGCACATATATTAAATATCCAGGGCACATATATTAAAAATATATCCAGTGCACATATATTATATATCCAGTGCACATATATTAAATATATCCAGTGCATATATATTAAATATCCAGGGCACATATATTAAAAATATATCCAGTGCACATATATTATATATCCAGTGCACATATATTATATATATCCAGTGCACATATATTAAATATCCAGTGCACATATATTATAGATCCCGTGCACATATATTATATATATCCAGTGCACATATATTATATATCCAGTGCACATATATTATATATATCCAGTGCACATATATTAAATATCCAGTGCACATATATTCTAAATACATCAAGTGCACATATAATATATATCCAGTGCACGTATATTATATATATCCAGTGCACATATATCATATATCCAGAGCACATATATTATATATCCAGTGCACATATATTAAATATATCCAGTGCACATATATTAAATATCCAGGGCACATATATTAAAAATATATCCAGTGCACATATATTATATATCCAGTGCACATATATTAAATATATCCAGTGCATATATATTAAATATCCAGGGCACATATATTAAAAATATATCCAGTGCACATATATTATATATCCAGTGCACATATATTATATATATCCAGTGCACATATATTAAATATCCAGTGCACATATATTATAGATCCCGTGCACATATATTATATATATCCAGTGCACATATATTATATATCCAGTGCACATATATTATATATATCCAGTGCACATATATTAAATATCCAGTGCACATATATTCTAAATACATCAAGTGCACATATAATATATATCCAGTGCACGTATATTATATATATCCAGTGCACATATATCATATATCCAGAGCACATATATTATATATCCAGTGCACATATATTAAATATATCCAGTGCACATATATTAAATATCCAGGGCACATATATTAAAAATATATCCAGTGCACATATATTATATATCCAGTGCACATGTTATATATATCCAGTGCACATATATTAAATATCCAGTGCACATATATTATAGACCCCTTGCACATATATTATATATATCCAGTGCACATATATTATATATCCAGTGCACATATGTTATATATATCCAGTGCACATATATTAAATATATCCATTGCACATATATTATATATCCAGTGCACATATATTATAAATATCCAGTGCACATATATCATAAATATCCAGTGCACATATATTATAGATCCAGTGCTAATATATTATATTTATCCAGTGCACATATATTATTTATCCAGTACACATATATTATATATATCCAGTGCACATATATTATATATCCAGTGCACATATATTATATATATCCAGTGCACATATATTGTATGTTCAGTGCACATATAGAATAAAATTTACTCACCGAAATTTTCATTTCCTGGAGTCCGTAGGCAGCACAATTACACAAGGGTTTTAGCCCTCCTAGGTACAACCAGAGAGACAGGTTAGCTAGCCATAGTGAACAACAATTAATTAATTAACAAGGACCAATCATATAAACCCCAGGAATAGGCAGGACACATTGTATTTTGATGCAGCAATAGAAAATTATTAGGGGGGGTAGCTTGTGCTGCCTACGGACTCCAGGAAATGAAAATTTCGGTGAGTAAATTTTATTCTTTCCTGGACGTCCTACGGCAGCACAATTACACAAGGGACTTGGAAAGCAATGCATTAAGAGGGAGGGATGCCAGCCGCCACTTCAAGCACTCTTTTGCCAAATAAGGACTCCTCTGCTGCTAGCGAATTGAGCCTGTAGTGCTTGATAAACGTAGATGAAGAGGACCAGGTTGCGGCCCTACAAATTTGATCCAGTGGAATATGTCCCCTTTCTGCAAATGATGTGGACACAGACCGAGTGGAATGAGCTCTGACTTTGAGAGGAGATTGTAAGCCTGTCAATTGGTAGCATATTTCAATCGTGGCCCTAATCCATCTCGCCAGTGTGGCTTTACTCGCCTTTTGTCCCTTATTTGGGCCAAAATATTGCAGGAACAAATTTTCTGCTCTCCTGAAGCCATTTGTTCTCTGCAGATAGATCAGAAGGGCTCTTTTAACATCTAAAGAATGCAACTTTAGTTGCTCCTCGCCCTGAGGTTGCGGGAAAAATACTGGCAAGGTAATTTCCTGGCTGATATTCCTAACAGAGGGAACCTTAGGAAGGAACCCCGGCATGGTTCTTAAGAGGAGACAATCATCCAGGATCCTTAGATAGGGCTCCTTGCAAGAAAGGGCCTGTAGCTCACTTATGCGTCTGGCCGATGTTATGGCGACTAGGAAAAAAACCTTGAAGGTTAAGAATTTTATAGAAACTTCTTGAAGGGGCTCAAATGGAGACTCCATTAGTGCATTAATGACCATTGCCAAGTCCCATAAAGGAGCTGTTTTTTGTGATGAATGACTCAGGTTTTTCAATGTTTTGAAAAAGGTTCGTATGAGGTGGTGACCCGTAAATTTATTTTGCAATTGAGCGTTTATTACCGTGAACTGAACCCTAAGAGTATTAAGTTTTAGACCTTTATTAAAGCCTTCTTGCAAAAACTGGAGCAGCGAGTTTATAGCAGATGTTTGCAGGGTGGACTTGTAACACCAGGAATTATATATCTCCCATATCCTATTGTATACCTTAACAGTGGATGGTCTTCTGGCCTGTAGAAGGGTATTTATTACCTCAGGCGGGAGCCCCAATTCACCTAAGTTTTCCCTGTCAGTCGCCAAGCCGTTAGGTGTAGATGTTGTGGGTTTTGGTGACACACTCCTCCCTGAGTTAAGAGATCCAGAGATACCGGAAGTTTCCAATACCTCCCTTTCGCCATCAACCAGGCTAGTGAAAACCAGGCCCGACGGGGCCAAAATGGAAGGATTGCTATGACTTCCGCTCTGTCCTGCCGAATCTTTTCCAGGACACGAGGAATTAGCGGAAGAGGAGGGAACACATACAATAGTCCTTTCCCCCAGTGGATGGAAAACCCGTCCATTGCAACTGCCTGATGATCTCGATTCAACGTGCAATAATTCTTGCTCTTGGCATTGCCCCGGGTAGCCATTACATCCAATGTTGGGGAACCCCATTTCTCTGTTAACTTGATGAAAACTGCTTGGTTCAGACTCCACTCCCCCGGATGCAGTGTGTTGCGGCTCAAGAAGTCTGCAGTATGATTCAGCGTTCCTTTGATGTATGAGGCTGTTATGCCCCAAGTGTGTTCTTCTGCCCAACTCATAAGAAGTCTGCATTCTTTGGACATAGCTGAACTCCTCGTGCCTCCCTGCTTGTTTATGTAATAAACCGTGGAAATGTTGTCTGATTGTACAAGTACTTTGGAGTTGTGAAGATGGTGCTGAAAATGCATTAGAGCCAGTCTCACCGCCTTTAATTCTTTGAGATTGGATGAGAGAAATTGATCTTCCTGTGTCCATTTCTCTTGCACCCAGAGGTGTTCCAGATGAGCACCCCAACCCCACTTGGAGGCATCTGTAGTTACTACCTTTTGAGGTCGTGAAACTAGGGTCTTCCCCCGATGAAGAGTCCAAGGAGTAAGCCACCAAAGAAGATCTCTGCGAGTATACACCGAGATATTGAGGATTCTGTCTAAGTGATTGTAATTCTTGTCCCATGACTTCAGAATGTCCTGTTGAAGGCTTCTCATACGAGCCCTGGCCCAAGGGACCCCCTGTATGGCTGAAGTCATTAGGCCTAGAATCCTCATCCCCTTCCGGATAGACACCTTGGAATGGTGAAGAAGGAATTTGATCTCCTTCTTTATGGTGGCAATCCTTTCGGATGATAGGGAAATTTTCATCTCTCTGGAGTTTATCATAAACCCCAGATATTTCAATTCCTGAGTTGGAATCAACTGTGACTTCTCGAGGTTCACTAGAAAACCATGACTTCGAAGAAGATGAAGGACTTCCCGCAGATGTTCTTTCAACAGATGTTCTGAGGATGCTTTCACTAGCCAATCGTCTAGATAGGGTATCACCTGAATTCCTCTGAGTCTTAGTGCAGCTGCCAAGACTACCACAATCTTTGTAAAGACCCTTGGGGCCGTCGATATGCCGAATGGCAGACATGTAAACTGCAGATGACTGATACCCCGATTGGTCTGAACTGCTATCCTGAGGAATCTTCTGTGGCTTTCTAGAATTGGTATATGAAGGTAGGCATCGGTGAGGTCTATCTTGGCAAGAAAATCGTTTTCCTGTAACAATGTAGTGACCGACCGGATTGTCTCCATTTTGAATGACTTCTTCAAGATATGTTGATTGAGGAAAGTAAGGTCGATCACCAACCTCCATTTCCCTCCAGGTTTTGGGACTGGAAATATTCTGGAGTAGACACCTGTCCCCCTCTGGCGATATGGTACCTCCTCCAAAGCCCCTTTCTGAAGAAACTCCTGCAGGAGTTGAGTAATTACTGGCTGACCTGGTGGATTGATGACTAAATGATCTGGAGGCATTGTCTTGAACTCTATGCTGTATCCTCTTTTTATTGTTGAAGTGACCCAGTTGTCGGATGAAGTTTTGCGCCATTGAGAAAAGAAATTTTTTAATCTTCCGCCTACCTTCACCCCTTGACCTCTGGCGTCAGAAGTTGCCGGACTTCTGATTAGAGATTCTCTTCTTGTAGAAATCCGTATTTCCTTTTCTGAATCTAGGATTGCGTGGTCTTTCGAAAACGCGGTTGTTTCTTCTAAACCCAGGTGATCTCCATCCTTGAGATCGAAATCTACGAAAAAACTTTTTCTTGATTTCCGGGAATTTGGTGGTCTTATCCTCATTAAGGGACTCCAATATTTTATAACCGGGCAATCTACTTTAGGAATGGATTCCCATTCTTGAAAAGCTGATTTATCCAGCCTATAAAAGGTGTTGAATCTAGATCCGAGATCTGCCTTTTTTTCCGGTTTATCCCAGTCATGCTTCAGCCATTCTTGCAGGACTGGATGTCCTGGAAAAACTTTGCTCTCCGTTATAGGAAAATAATAAAGTTTTTCTTTCCTTGGCTTATGGTCCACCACCTTATCAGATTCTACTGTGTTTTTAACTGCTTTAAGCAGATCATGCAATCTTTCTTTGTTGAAAACATATAACTCTTCTGAGTCGTCCGAATCAGAGATTGAATCCTCATCTGAGTCAACACTAGAGGAGCTTAGAGCAAGCTCTTGAGGTGAGGAAGACCTTCTGGCCCTTTTAGAGGAGTGTGCAGACTTTGCTTCTTGAAAAGCCTCAGTAAGCTGCTGTTTAAACCATTTCATGAATAAGATAAGATATTCCTTTAATAGTCCCACAATGGGGAAATTTCAGTGATACAGTTTCATAGATGGTACAGTAGTATATAGCAAGAGAGAAACACATAGAAGCTCATGGCAGATAGAGAAATCCTAGGAATCATAGCAACTAAAAAAAAGAAAGAAACACAGACACACTGCAGGATCATTTAGTTCTCTGTGCAGATTGATGTTAATAATAATAATTATAATAATAATAATAATACAGCCGACTTGGTTGTAGGACACAAGGAGGGGGGTCACAGCATGTGGATATAACAAGCAGAAATTTTGCAGAGGTGGGGGACATAGTCAGCTATCATGATAACATGTGGTAGTTCCTTTGGTAGGTGTGAGATCTCCTGCTCACAGCTGATAGTTCGGTATCTTGCATCAGCACTATTGTCCATTAACCACAAAAAATGCCCCAAATGTCCTTCATCACAAGCCCTCCTCCTCCTCCTCCTCCTCCTCCTCACCACAGTGTTCTACTGCCCCAAGGAAGTCAGAGGCCATCCAGGTATACAGGGTGCTGCTCTCTTGCCAAGCTTCCATAACTCTTGGGGTAGGTGGGTGATGGTTCCCAGGCTGTAACAGTGTCCCACGTGTCCACAGTAATAGAAAGAAATACCAGTCAGCTGTAGCATCTTCACACATCAGCAATTGACGCCAGAAATCATCTCCTTGAACGAAGAAGTCCGCATTTCCATGTAGGTTTCTCTTCCATGCCGCATGTTGAGCCATGCTGTCCTAGCTGGGGGGATGGTAACAGGCACATGTGGAAACCAGCTGAACCAGGTCTTGAGTCCATGCTTTACAATGGAAACAAAAGGAACAAAAAACTCCACAGGGTCTTCCATTCGATTTATAGTTGCTAAATTCATAGTGCTAGATTGCTTGGTTACCGGATTCTTGAAGCTAGAGAGAAAAAGAGTGAAAAAGGAAAGAAAAGTTTGCTCCCAGCTTGGAGCACTGCATCAGGCAGCCAGCCTCTCAGGGGGCGGCGCCTAAAAAAAAAAAAAAAAAAATGCCTTGGGATCCTCCCCTGGTGAGGAGGTCATAGGTGAGGAACAATTTACACAGGTGTCAGCCAACAGATCCTCCGGTAAGGGCTGGAGGCATCTACTGCAATCCCTGTGTCTGGATTTATGAGACCTCTTCCTGCTATCCTGCTGTGTCGACATCTAAATAGAACACAAACACAGAATGAGTGCTCCAGCATGATCAAGAGTTAAATGCAGAGCTAATATGGCAAACAGGACAATGGAGCATAACATTCACTCCTATTTACTACAGCAGAGGGCTGAGTAGGAGGTAAGTGCTCTATAACATTGCTTACTGGTATGCAAAGAGTTACCATGTATATTAACCCAGTGCAGAGCTAGCAGAAAAAATAGAGCTGCTCAGGGCATTCAGCCTTACTTAACTCAGCAAGCAGAGGGCTGAACAGGAGGCAAGTGCGCCATGGTGCGGGATGCAGGTTCCATTTGTAGCAAGTGCCACATCACTTCCTGTTTGTTACATTTCTGCCATTACCTCACTCTGCTGTTTGCCCACACTGTTGATGGATGCCAGAACTGGAGCAATGAGCGTCCTTCTGGACCGGCGCGCGCCATTTTCCATGCGATGAGTGAAGTGGATTGCTGGGCTTAGGCGCGTAAACTTCAGGGAGTACCTGAAGTGCCTCCACATGCTACCATATTTAGTGGGGATTCCTCAACAGGCCATTGCACCCACATATGTGAACCAAGGTAAATCCAACAGAAACGAAACGGCATCATCTTGGAACACCTTCGGAACTGAGGGACAGGGACTCAGCCCTGTATACAGCCCGGAAAAGCCCAGCAACTGCCTAAGTTCTTGACACATCCTGTCTCTTCAGGCACCTAGAGAGAAACAAAAAATACAATGTGTCCTGCCTATTCCTGGGGTTTATATGATTGGTCCTTGTTAATTATTTGATTGTTGTTCACTATGGCTAGCTAACCTGTCTCTCTGGTTGTACCTAGGAGGGCTAAAACCCTTGTGTAATTGTGCTGCCGTAGGACGTCCAGGAAATAATATATATCCAGTGCATTTATATTGTATATCCAGTGAACATAAATTATATATCCAGTGCACACATATTATATATATCCAGTGCACATATATTAAATATATCCAGTGCACATATATTAAATATCCAGGGCACATATATTAAAAATATATCCAGTGCACATATATTATATATCCAGTGCACATATATTATATATATCCAGTGCACATATATTAAATATCCAGTGCACATATATTATAGATCCCGTGCACATATATTATATATACAGTGCACATATATTATATATCCAGTGCACATATATTAAATATCCAGTGCACATATATTCAAAATACATCAAGTGCACACATATTATATATCCAGTGCAGGTTTATTATATATATCAAGTGCACATAAATCATATATCCAGTGCACATATATTATATATCCAGTGCACATATATTAAATATATCCAGTGCACATATATTATATATACAGTGCACATATATTATAAATATCCAGTGCACATATATTATAGATCCAGTGCTCATATATTATATTTATCCAGTGCACATATATTATTTATCCAGTGCACATATATTATATTTATCTAGTGCACATATATTATAGATCCAGTGCACATATATAATACATATCCAGTGCACATATATTATATATCCAGTGCATTTATAATGTATATCCAGTGAACATAAATTATATATCCAGTGCACACATATTATATATATCCAGTGCACATATATTATATATATCCGGTGCACATATATTAAATATCCAGTGCACATATATTATATATCCAGTGCAAATATATTAAATATATCCAGTGCACATATATTAAATATCCAGGGCACATATATTAAAAATATATCCAGTGCACATATATTATATATCCAGTGCACATATATTATATATATCCAGTGCACATATATTATAGATCCAGTGCACATATATTATAAATATCCAGTGCACATATATTATATAGATCCAGTGCACATATATTATATATATCCAGTGCACAAATATTATATATCCAGTGCACATATATTATATATATCCAGTGCACATATATTATAGATCCAGTGCACATATATTATATATATCCAGTGCACATATATTATATATCCAGTGCACATATATTATATATCCAGTGCACATATATTATTTATCCAGTGCACATATATTATATATATCCAGTGCACATATATTATAGATCCAGTGCACATATATTATATATATCCAGTGCACATATACTATATATTCAGTGCACATATATTTTATATATCCAGTGCACATATATTGTATATTGAGTGCACATATATAATATATATCCAGTGCATTTATAATGTATATCCAGTGAACATAAATTATATATCCAGTGCACACATATTATATATATCCAGTGCACACATTTTATATATATCCGGTGCACGTATATTATATATATCTGATGCACATATATTAAATATCCAGTGCACATATATTATATATCCAGTGCACATATATTAAATATCCAGGGCACAAATATTAAAAATATATCCAGTGGACATATATTATATATATCCAGTGCACATATATTATATATATCCAGTGCACATATATTAAATATCCAATGCACATATATTCTAAATACATCCAGTGCACATATATCATATATCCAGTGCACATATATTATATATCCAGTGAACATATATTATATATATCCAGTGCACATATATTATATATCCAGTGCACATATATTATATATATATCCAGTGCACATATATTATATATCCAGTGCACATATATTATATATATCCAGTGCACATATATTGTATATTCAGTGCACATATATTATATATATCCAGTGCATTTATATTGTATATCCAGTGCAGATATATTAAATATTCAGTGCACATATATTAAATATCCAGTGCACATATATTAAATATATCCAGTGCACATATATTAAATATATCCAATGCACATATATTAAATATCCAGTGCACATATATTATAAATATATCCAGTGCACAAATATTATAAATATATCCAGTGCACATATATTATAAATATATCCAGTGCACATATATTATATATATCCAGTGCACATATAATATATATATCCAGTGCACATATATTAAATATCCAGTGCACATATATGATAGATCCAGAGCACATATATTAAATGTATCCAGTGCACATATATTATATATCCAGTGCACATATATTATAAATATCCAGTGCACATATATTATATATCCAGTGCACATATATTATATATATCCAGTGCACATATATTGTATATTCAGTGCACATATATTATATATATCCAGTGCACATATATTGTATATTCAGTGCACATATATTATATATATCCAGTGAATTTATATTGTATATCCAGTGCAGATATATTAAATATATCCAGTGCACATATATTAAATATTTCCAATGCACATATATTAAATATCCAGTGCACATATATTATAAATATATCCAGTGCACATATATTATATATATCCAGTGCACATATATTATATATATCCAGTGCACATATAATATATATATATCAAGATCACATATATTAAATATCCAGTGCACATATATGATAGATCCAGAGCACATATATTAAATGTATCCAGTGCACATATATTATATATCCAGTGCACATATATTATATATATCCGGTGCACATATATTATATATCCAGTGCTCATATATTATATATATCCATCGCACATATATTATATATCCAGTGCACATATATTATAAATAACCAGTGCACATATGTTATAGATCCAATGCACATATATTATATATATCCAGTGCACATATATTATATATCCAGTGCACATATATTATATATATCCATCGCACATATATTATAGATCCAGTGCACATATATTATATATATCCAGTGCACATATATTATATATCCAGTGCACATATATTAAATATATACAGTGCACATATATTATCTATCCAGTGCAAATATATTAATTATATCCAGTGCACATATATTATAGATCCAGTGCACATATATTATAAATATCCAGTGCACATATATTATATATCCAGTGCACATATATTATCTATTCAGTGCAAATATATTAATTATATCCAGTGCTCATATATTATATATCCAGTGCACATATATTATATATATCCAGTGCACATATATTATATATCCAGTGCACATGTATTAAATATATCCAGTGCACATATATTAAATATCCAGGGCACATATATTAAATATCCAGTGCACATATATTATATATCCAGTGCACATATATTAAATATACCCAGTGCACATATATTAAATATCCAGGGCACATATATTAAAAATATATCCAGTGCACATATATTATATTTCCAGTGCTCATATATTATATATATCCAGTGCACATATATTAAATATCCAGTGCACATATATTATATATATCCAGTGCACATATTTTATATATCCAGTGCACATATATTATATATATCCAGTGCACATATATTAAATATCCAGTGCACATATATTCTAAATACATCCAGTGCACATATATTATATATCCAGTGCACATACATTATATATCCAGAGCACATATATTAAATATGTCCAGTACACATATATTACATATCCAGTGCACATATATTATAAATATCCAGTGCACATATATTATAGATTCAGTGCACATATATTATATATATCCAGTGCACATATATTATATATCCAGTTCACATATATTATATATATCCAGTGCACATATATTATAGATCCAGAGCACATATATTATATATATCGAGTACACATATATTATATATCCAGTGCACATATATTATATATATTCAGTGCATATATATTATATATATCCAGTACATTTATATTGTATATCCAGTGAACATAAATTATATATCCAGTGCACACATAATATATATCCAGTGCACACATATTATATATATCCAGTGCACATATATTATATATATCTGGTGCACATATATTATATATCCAGTGCACATATACTATACATATCCAGTGTGAATATATTATAGATCCAGTGCACATATATTATATATATCCGGTGCACATATATTAAATTTATCCAGTGCACATATATTATATATATCCAGTGCACATATATTAAATATCCAGTGCACATATATTCTAAATACATCCAGTGCACATATATTATATATCCAGTGCACATATATTATATATCCAGAGCACATATATTAAATATGTCCAGTACACATATATTACATATCCAGTGCACATATATTATAAATATCCAGTGCACATATATTATAGATTCAGTGCACATATATTATATATATCCAGTGCACATATATTATATATCCAGTGCACATATATTATATATATCCAGTGCACATATATTATAGATCCAGAGCACATATATTATATATATCCAGTACACATATATTATATATCCAGTGCACATATATTATATATATTCAGTGCATATATATTATATATATCCAGTACATTTATATTGTATATCCAGTGAACATAAATTATATATCCAGTGCACACATATTATATATATCCAGTGCACATATATTATATATATCTGGTGCACATATATTATATATCCAGTGCACATATACTATATATATCCTGTGCAAATATATTATAGATCCAGTGCACATATATTATATATCCAGTGCACATATATTATCTGTTCAGTGCAAATATATTAATTATATCCAGTACTCATATATTTTATATCCAGTGCACATATATTATATATATCCAGTGCACATATATTGAATATCCAGTGCACATATATTATATATCCAGTGCACATGTATTAAATATATCCAGTGCACATATATTAAATATCCAGGGCACATATATTAAATATCCAGTGCACATATATTATATATCCAGTGCACATATATTAAATATATCCAGTGCACATATATTAAATATCCAGGTCACATATATTAAAAATATATCCAGTGCACATATATTATATATCCAGTGCTCATATATTATATTTATCCAGTGCACATATATTATTTATCCAGTGCACATATATTATATTTATCTAGTGCACATATATTATAGATCCAGTGCACATATATTATATATATCCAGTGCACATATATTATATATATCCAGTGCACATATATTATATATCCAGTGCACATATATTATAGATCCAGTGCACATATCTTATATATATCCAGTGCACATATATTATATATCCAGTGCACATATATTATATATATCCATTGCACATATATTATCTATCCAGTGCACATATATTATAAATATCCAGTGCACATATATTATATAGATCCAGTGCACATATATTATATATATCCAGTGCACAAATATTTTATATCCAGTGCACATATATTATATATATCCAGTGCACATATATTATAGATTCAGTGCACATGTATTATATATATCCAGTGCACATATATTATATATCCAGTGCACATATATTATATATCCAGTGCACATATATTATTTATCCAGTGCACATATATTATATATATCCAGTGCATATATATTATATATCCAGTGAACATATATTATATATATCTAGTGCACATATATTATAGATCCAGTGCACATATATTATATATATCCAGTGCACATATATTATATATTCAGTGCACATATATTTTATATATCCAGTGCACATATATTGTATATTGAGTGCACATATATAATATATATATCCAGTGCATTTATAATGTATATCCAGTGAACATAAATTATATATCCAGTGCACACATATTATATATATCCATTGCACACATTTTATATATATCCGGTGCACGTATATTATATATATCTAATGCATATATATTAAATATCCAGTGCACATATATTATATATCCAGTGCACATATATTAAATATATCCAGTGCACATATATTAAATAACCAGGGCACATATATTAAAAATATATCCAGTGGACATATATTATATATATCCAGTGCACATATATTATATATATCCAGTGCACATATATTAAATATCCAGTGCACATATATTCTAAATACATCCAGTGCACATATATCATATATCCAGTGCACATATATTATATATCCAGTGCACATATATTAAATATATCCAGTGCACATATATTAAATATATCCAGTGCACATATATTATATATCCAGTGCACATATATTATAAATATCCAGTGCACATATATTATAGATCCAGTGAACATATATTATATATATCCAGTGCACGTATATTATATATCCAGTGCACATATATTATATATATATCCAGTGCACATATATTATATATCCAGTGCACATATATTATATATATCCAGTGAACATAAATTGTATATTCAGTGCACATATATTATATATATCCAGTGCATTTATATTGTATATCCAGTGCAGATATATTAAATATTCAGTGCACATATATTAAATATCCAGTGCACATATATTAAATATATCCAGTGCACATATATTAAATATATCCAATGCACATATATTAAATATCCAGTGCACATATATTATAAATATATCCAGTGCACAAATATTATAAATATATCCAGTGCACATATATTATATATATCCAGTGCACATATATTATATATATCCAGTGCACATATAATATATATATATCCAGTGCACATATATTATATATATCAAGTGCACATATATTAAATATCCAGTGCACATATATGATAGATCCAGAGCACATATATTAAATGTATCCAGTGCACATATATTATATATCCAGTGCACATATATTATAAATATCCAGTGCACATATATTATATATCCAGTGCACATATATTATATATATCCAGTGCACATATATTATATATCCAGTGCACATATTTTAAATATATTCATTGCACATATATTATAGATCCAGTGCACATATATTATAAATATCCAGTGCACATATATTATATATCCAGTGCACATATATTATGTATTCAGTGTAAATATATTAATTATATCCTGTCACGGAGCAAAGGTATATGTCTTCCTCCGGACGGTCTTTTGAATCAACACGGACGCAAGAGGTCGGGAGACAACAGCAATTTATTGTAATCCACAAAGTTAGTAGCCGGCGGCGGTCACATCAACCGTAATAACAATAAGTCCACAGAAGTCACAATCCAATGATAACTTTGGTTCCTTGGTCCTGTAACTATATCCTGGCTCTCTGCAGAGCTGTGCACAGGTCGGCTAACACATACTAACTCCAGCTACAACTATATACTAAGACTGTTACACCTATATCTGTGGGTGGGAAGGGCTGAGTCACAGATCCTTCCCCCCTCACCTATACCAAGGAGAGCAGACTCCCTGTCTACTATGGACAATGCACCATCCAACATCTTCTTGGAGACACTGATCAGATTATCTCCACCCATTGTCCTCACTGGTCCTCACTAGTTAGAGGTATTTGCATACAATGTGCTAACACACTAGACCCTAATCAGCCAACTACACATTGATGTATATAACAGGTTAGAGAATACATTCCACATGAAATATATATTACACATGGCCTATAGTATAGACTCTAACCATCCCGTGACATATCCAGTGCTCATATATTATATATCCAGTGCACATATATTATATATATCCTGTGCACATATATTGTATATCCAGTGCACATATATTAGTTATCCAGTGCACATGTATTAAATATATCCAGTGCACATATATTAAATATCCAGGGCACATATATTAAATATCCAGTGCACATATATTATATATCCAGTGCACATATATTAAATATATCCAGTGCACATATATTAAATATATCCAGTGCACATATATTAAATATCCAGGGCACATATATTAAAAATATATCCAGTGCACACATATTATATATCCAGTGCTCATATATTATATATATCCAGTGCACATATATTAAATATCCAGTGCACATATATTCTAAATACATCCAGTGCACACATATTATATATCCAGTGCACGTATATTGTATATATCCAGTGCACATATATCATATATCCAGTGCACATATATTATATATCCAGTGCACATATATTAAATATATCCAGTGCACATATATTAAATATCCAGGGCACATATCTTATATATATCCGGTGCATATATATTATATATCCAGTGCACATATATTATATATATCCATTGCACATATATTATCTATCCAGTGCACATATATTATAAATATCCAGTGCACATATATTATATAGATCCAGTGCACATATATTATATATATCCTGTGCACATATATTGTATATCCAGTGCACATATATTATATATCCAGTGCACATGTATTAAATATATCCAGTGCACATATATTAAATATCCAGGGCACATATATTAAATATCCAGTGCACATATATTATATATCCAGTGCACATATATTAAATATATCCAGTGCACATATATTAAATATCCAGGGCACATATATTAAAAATATATCCAGTGCAAAAATATTATATACATCCAGTGCACAAATATTATATATCCAGTGCACATATATTATATATATCCAGTGCACATATATTATAGATTCAGTGCACATATATTATATATATCCAGTGCACATATATTATATATCCAGTGCACATATATTATATATATCCAGTGCACATATATTGTATATTCAGTGCACATATATTATATATATCCAGTGCATTTATATTGTATATCCAGTTCAGATATATTAAATATTCAGTGCACATATATTAAATATCCAGTGCACATATATTAAATATATCCAGTGCACATATATTAAATATATCCAATGCACATATATTAAATATCCAGTGCACATATATTATAAATATATCCAGTGCACATATATTAAATATATCCAGTGCACATATATTAAATATATCCAGTGCACATATATTAAATATCCAGGGCACATATATTAAAAATATATCCAGTGCAAAAATATTATATATATCCAGTGCACAAATATTATATATCCAGTGCACATATATTATATATATCCAGTGCACATATATTATATATATCCAGTGCACATATATTATATATATCCAGTGCACATATATTATATATATCCAGTGCACATATATTATATATATCCAGTGCACATATATTGTATATTCAGTGCACATATATTATATATATCCAGTGCATTTATATTGTATATCCAGTTCAGATATATTAAATATTCAGTGCACATATATTAAATATCCAGTGCACATATATTAAATATATCCAGTGCACATATATTAAATATATCCAATGCACATATATTAAATATCCAGTGCACATATATTATAAATATATCCAGTGCACAAATATTATAAATATATCCAGTGCACATATATTATATATATCCAGTGCACATATATTATAGATTCAGTGCACATATATTATATATATCCATTGCACATATATTATATATCCAGTGCACATACATTATATATCCAGTGCACATATATTATTTATCCAGTGCACATATATTATATATATCCAGTGCACATATATTATATATCCAGTGAACATATATTATATATATCTAGTGCACATATATTATAGATCCAGTGCACATATATTATATATATCCAGTGCACATATATTATATATTCAGTGCACATATATTTTATATATCCAGTGCACATATATTGTATATTGAGTGCACATATATAATATATATCCAGTGCATTTATAATGTATATCCAGTGAACATAAATTATATATCCAGTGCACACATATTATATATATCCAGTGCACACATTTTATATATATCCGGTGCACTTATATTATATATATCTGATGCACATATATTAAATATCCAGTGCACATATATTATATATCCAGGGCACATATATTAAAAATATATCCAGTGGACATATATTATATATATCCAGTGCACATATATTATATATATCCAGTGCACATATATTAAATATCCAGTGCACATATATTCTAAATACATCCAGTGCACATATATCATATATCCAGTGCACATATATTATACATCCAGTGCACATATATTAAATATATCCAGTGCACATGTATTATATATCCAGTGCACATATATTATAAATATCCAGTGCACATATATTATAGATCCAGTGAACATATATTATATATATCCAGTGCACATATATTATATATCCAGTGCACATATATTATATATATATATCCAGTGCACATATATTATATATCCAGTGCACATATATTATATATATCCAGTGCATTTATATTGTATATCCAGTGCAGATATATTAAATATTCAGTGCACATATATTAAATATCCAGTGCACATATATTAAATATATCCAGTGCACATATATTAAATATATCCAATGCACACATATTAAATATCCAGTGCACATATTTTATAAATATATCCAGTGCACAAATATTATAAATATATCCAGTGCACATATATTATATATATCCAGTGCACATATATTATATATATCCAGTGCACATATAATATATATATCCAGTGCACATATATTATATATATCAAGTGCACATATATTAAATATCCAGTGCACATATATGATAGATCCAGAGCACATATATTAAATGTATCCAGTGCACATATATTATATATCCAGTGCACATATATTATAAATATCCAGTGCACATATATTATATATCCAGTGCACATATATTATATATATCCAGTGCACATATATTATATATCCAGTGAACATATTTTAAATATATTCATTGCACATATATTATAGATCCAGTGCACATATATTAAAAAATATCCAGTGCACATATATTATATATCCAGTGCACATACATTATGTATTTAGTGCAAATATATTAATTATATCCAGTGCTCATATATTATATATCCAGTGCACATATATTATATATATCCTGTGCACATATATTGTATATCCAGTGCACATATATTATATATCCAGTGCACATGTATTAAATATATCCAGTGCACATATATTAAATATCCAGGGCACATATATCAAATATCCAGTGCACATATATTATATATCCAGTGCACATATATTAAATATATCCAGTGCACATATATTAAATATCCAGGGCACATATATTAAAAATATATCCAGTGCACATATATTATATATCCAGTGCTCATATATTATATATATCCAGTGCACATATATTAAATATCCAGTGCACATATATTATATATATCCAGTGCACATATATTAAATATCCAGTGCACATATATTAAATATCCAGTGCACATATATTATATATATCCAGTGCACACATATTATATATCCAGTGCACGTATATTGTATATATCCAGTGCACATATATTAAATATATCCTGTGCACATATATTATATATCCAGTGCACATATATTATAAATATCCAGTGCTCATATATTATAGATTCAGTGCACATATATTATATATATCCAGTGCACATATATCCAGTGCACATATATTATATATATCCAGTGCACATATATTTTAGATCCAGTGCACATATATTATATATATCCAGTACACATATATTACATATCCAGTGCACATATATTATATATATCCAGTGCACATATATTATATATTCAGTGCATATATATTATATATATCCAGTACATTTATATTGTATATCCAGTGAACATAAATTATATATCCAGCGCACACATATTATATATATCCAGTGAACACATATTATATATATCCAGTGCACATATATTATATATATCTGGTGAACATATATTATATATCCAGTGCACATATACTATATATATCCAGTGCAAATATATTATGGATCCAGTGCACATATATTATATATATCCGGTCCACATATATTATATATCCAGTGCACATATATTATATATATCCATCGCACATATATTATATATCCAGTGCACATATATTAAATATATACAGTGCACATATATTAAATTTCCAGTGCACATATATTATAAATATATCCAGTGCACACATATTATATATCCAGTGCACATATATTATATATATCCAGTGCACATATATTGTATATTTAGTGCATATATATTATACATATACAGTGCACATATATTAAATATATCCACTGCACATATATTAAATATCCAATGCACATATATTATAAATATATCCAGTGCACATATATTATATATCCAGTACACATATATTAAATATATCCACTGCTCCTATATTAAATAGCCAGTGAATATAAATTATAAATATATCCAGTGCACATATATTATAAATTTATCCATTGCACATATATTATATATATCCAGTGCAAATATATTAAATATCCAGTGCACATATATTATAAATATATCCAGTGCACATATATTAAATGTATCCAGTGCACATATATTATATATATCCTGTGCACATATATTATATATATCAAGTGCACATACATTAAATATGCAGTGCAAATGTAGTATAGATCCAGTGCACATATATTAAATGTATCCAGTGCACATATATTATATATCCAGTGCACATATATTATAAATATCAAGTGCACATATATTATATATCCAGTGCACATATAATATATATATCCAGTGCACATATATTATATATATCCAGTGCACATATATTAAATATCCAGTGCACATATATTATATATATCCAGTGCACATATATTAAATATCCAGTGCACATATATTATATATATCCAGTGCACATATATTATATATCCAGTGCACATATATTATATATATCCAGTGCACATATATTAAATATCCAGTGCACATATATTCTAAATACATCCAGTGCACGTATATTATATATATCCAGTGCACATATATCATATATCCAGAGCACATATATTATATATCCAGTGCACATATATTAAATATATCCAGTGCACATATATTATATATATCCAGTGCACATATATTACAGATCCAGTACACATATATTATATATATCCAGTACACATATATTATATATCCAGTGCACACATATTATATATATCCAGTGCACACATATTATATATATCCAGTGCACATATATTATATATGTCTGGTGCACATATATAATATATCCAGTGCACATATACTATACATATCCAGTGCAAATATATTATAGATCCAGTGCACATATATTATATATATCCGGTGCACATATATTAAATATATCCAGTGCACATATATTATATATATCCATCGCACATATATTATATATCCAGTGCACATATATTATATATATTCAGTGCATATATATTATATATATCCAGTACATTTATATTGTATATCCAGTGAACATAAATTATATATCCAGTGCACACATATTATATATATCCAGTGCACACATATTATATATATCCAGTGCACATATATTATATATATATCTGGTGCACATATATTATATATCCAGTGCACATATACTATATATATCCAGTGCAAATATAATATAGATCCAGTGCACATATATTATATATCCAGTGCACATATATTATCTATTCAGTGCAAATATATTAATTATATCCAGTGCTCATATTTTATATATCCAGTGCACATATATTATATATATCCAGTGCACATATATTGAATATCCAGTGCACATATATTATATATCCAGTGCACATGTATTAAATATATCCAGTGCACATATATTAAATATCCAGGGCACATATATTAAATATCCAGTGCACATATATTATATATCCAGTGCACATATATTAAATATATCCAGTGCACATATATTAAATATCCAGGGCACATATATTAAAGATATATCCAGTGCACATATATTATATATCCAGTGCTCATATATTATATATATCCAGTGCACATATATTAAATATCCAGTGCACATATATTATATATATCCAGTGCACATATATTATATATCCGGTGCACATATATTATAAAAATCCAGTGCAAATATATTAAATATCCAGTGCACATATATACTAAATACATCCAGTGCACATATATTATATATCCAGTGCACATATATTATATATCCAGTGCACGTATATTATATATATCCAGTGCACATATATCATATATCCAGTGCACATATATTATATATCCAGTGCACATATATTAAATATATCCAGTGCACATATATTATATATCAAGTGCACATATATTATAAATATCCAGTGCACATATATTATAGATTCAGTGCACATATATTATATATATCCATTGCACATATATTATATATCCAGTGCACATATATTATAAATATCCAGTGCACATATATTATCTATCCAGTGCAAATATATTAAATATATCCAGTGCACATATATTATAGATCCAGTGCACATATATTATATATATCCAGTGCACATATATTGTATATCCAGTGCACATATATTATATATCCAGTGCACATATATTATCTATTCAGTGCAAATATATTAATTATATCCAGTGCTCATATATTATATATCCAGTGCACATATATTGTATATCCAGTGCACATATATTATATAACCAGTGCACATGTATTAAATATATCCAGTGCACATATATTAAATATCAAGGGCACATATATTAAAAATATATCCAGTGCACATATATTATATATCCAGTGCTCATATATATATCCAGTGCACATATATTAAATATCCAGTGCACATATATTATATATATCCAGTGCACATATATTATATATCCAGTGCACATATATTATATATATCCAGTGCACATATATTAAATATCCAGTGCACATATATTCTAAATACATCCAGTGCACATATATTATATATCCAGTGCACATATATTAAATATCCAGTGCACATATATTCTAAATACATCCAGTGCACATATATTATATATCCAGTGCACTTTTATTATATATATCCAGTGCACATATATTATATATCCAGTGCACATATATTATATATCCAGTGCACATATATTAAATATATCCAGTGCACATACATTATATATCCAGTGCACATATATTATAAATATCCAGTGCACATATATTATAGATTCAGTGCACGTATATTATATATATCCATCGCACATATATTATATATCCAGTGCACATATATTATCTATCCAGTGCAAATATATTAAATATATCCAGTGCACATATATTATAGATCCAGTGCACATATATTATATATATCCAGTGCACATATATTGTATATCCAGTGGACATATATTATATATCCAGTGCACATATATTATCTATTCAATGCAAATATATTAATTATATCCAGTGCGCATATATTATATATCCAGTGCACATATATTATAAATATCCAGTGCACATATATTATAGATCCAGTGCACATATATTATATATCCAGTGCACATATATTATATATATCCAGTGCACATATATTATAGATCCAGTGCACATATATTATAAATATATCCAGTGCACATATATTATATCTCCAGTGCTTGTATATTATATATATCCAGAGCACATATATTATATATCCAGTGCACGTATATTATATATATCCAGTGCACATATATTACATATCCAGTGCACATATATTACATATCCAGTGCACGTATATTATATATATCCAGTGCACATATATTATATATCCAGTGCACATATATTAAATATATCCAATGCACATATATTATATATATCCAGTGCATATATATTGTATATCCAGTGAACTTATATTATATATCCAGTGCACATATATTAAATATCCAGTGCACATATATTAAATATATACAGTACACATATAATAAATATCCAGTGCACATATATTATAAATATATCCAGTGCACACATATTATATATATCCAGAGCACATATAGTATATATATCCAGTGCACATATATTATATATCCAGTGCACATGTATTAAATATATCCAGTGCACATATATTAAATATCCAGGGCACATATATTAAATATCCAGTGCACATATATTATATATCCAGTGCACATATATTAAATATATCCAGTGCATATATATTAAATATCAAGGGCACATATATTAAAAATATATCCAGTGAACATATATTATATATCCAGTGCTCATATATTATATATATCCAGTGCACATATATTAAATATCCAGTGCACATATATTATATATATCCAGTGCACATATATCATATATCCAGTGCACATATATTATATATATCCAGTGCACATATATTAAATATCCAGTGCACATATATTCTAAATACATCCAGTGCACATATATTATATATCCAGTGCACGTATATTATATATATCCAGTGCACATATATCATATATCCAGTGCACATATATTAAATATCCAGTGCACATATATTAAATATATCCAGTACATTTATATTGTATATCCAGTGAACATAAATTATATATCCAGTGCACACATATTATATATATCCAGTGCACACATATTATATATATCCAGTGCACATATATTATATATATCTGGTGCACATATATTATATATCCAGTGCACATACACTATATATATCCAGTGCAAATATATTATAGATCCAGTGCACATATATTATATATATCCGGTGGACATATATTAAATATATCCAGTGCACATATATTATATATATCCATCGCACATATATATCCAGTGCACATATATTATATATATCCAGTGCACATATATTATAGATCCAGTGCACATATATTATATATATCCAGTGCACATATATTATATATCCAGTGCACATTTATTAAATATATACAGTGCACATATATTATAAATATATCCAGTGCACACATATTATATATCTAGTGCACATATATTATATATATCCAGTGCACATATATTGTATATATAGTGCATATATATTATACATATACAGTGCACATATATTAAATATATCCAGTGCACATATATTAAATATCCAATGCACATATATTATAAATATATCCAGTGCACATATATTATATATCCAGTACACATATATTAAATATATCCAGTGCACATACATTAAAAATCCAGTGCATATAAATTATAAATATATCCAGTGCACATATATTATATATATATCCAGTGCACATATATTATAAATATATCGAGTGCACATATATTATATATATCCAGTGCAAATATATTAAATATCCAGTGCACATATATTATAAATATATCCAGTGCACATATATTAAATATATCCAGTGCACATAAATTATATATATCCTGTGCACATATATTATATATATCAAGTGCACATATATTAAATATCCAGTGCACATATATCATATATCCAGTGCACATATATTAAATATCCAGGGCACATATATTATAAAAGTCCAGTGCACATATATTATATATCCAGTGCACATATATTATCTATCCAGTGCAAATATATTAAATATATCCAGTGCACATATATTATAGATCCAGTGCACATATATAATATATATCCAGTGCACATATATTATAGATCCAGAGCACATATATTATATATATCCAGTGCACATATATTAAGTATATCCAGTGCAAATATAATAAATATATCCAGTGCACATATATTATAGATCCAGCGCACATATATTATATATATCCAGTGCACATATATTATAGATCCAGTGCACATATATTATAAATATCCAGTGCACATATATTATAGATTCAGTGCACATATATTATATATATATCCATCGCACATATATTATATATCCAGTGCACATATATTATAAATATCCAGTGCACATATATTATCTATACAGTGCAATTATATTAAATATATCCAGTGCACATATATTATAGATCCAGTGCACATATATTATAAATATCCAGTGCACATATATTATATATCCAGTGCACATATATTATCTATTCAGTGCAAATATATTTATTATATCCAGTGCTCATATATTATATATCCAGTGCACAAGTATTAAATATATCCAGTGCACATATATTAAATATCGAGGGCACATATATTAAATATCCAGTGCACAAGTATTAAAAATATCCAGTGCACATATAGTAAATATCCAGGGCATGTACATTAAATATCCAGTGCACATATATTATATATTCAGTGCACATATATTAAATATATCCAGTGCACAAATATTAAATATCCAGGGCACATATATTAAAAATATATCCAGTGCACATATATTATATATCCAGTGCTCGTATATTATATATATCCAGTGCACATATATTAAATATCCAGTGCACATATATTATATACATCCGGAGCACATATATTATATATCCAGTGCACATATATTATATATATCCAGTGCACATATATTAAATATCCAGTGCACATATATTCTAAATACATCCAGTGCACATATATTATATATCCAGTGCACGTATATTATATATATCCAGTGCACATATATTATATATCCAGTGCTCATATATTAAATATATCCAGTGCACATATATTATATATCCAGTGCACATATATTATAAATATCCAGTGCACATATATTATAGATTCAGTGCACATATATTATATATATCCAGTGCACATATATTATATATATCCAGTGCACATATATTTTATATCCAGTGCACATATATTATATATCCAGTGAACAAGTATTAAATATATCCAGTGCACATATATTAAATATCGAGGGCACATATATTAAATATCCAGTGCACATATATTATATATCCAGTGCACATATATTAAATATATCCAGTGCACAAATATTAAATATCCAGGGCACATATATTAAAAATATATCCAGTGCACATATATTATATATCCAGTGCTCGTATATTATATATATCCAGTGCACATATATTAAATATCCAGTGCACATATATTATATATATCCAGAGCACATATATTATATATCCAGTGCACATATATTATATATATCCAGTGCACATATATTAAATATCCAGTGCACATATATTCGAAATACATCCAGTGCACACATATTATATATCCAGTGCAAGTATATTATATATATCCAGTGCACATATATTATATATCCAGTGCACATATATTAAATATATCCAGTGCACATATATTATGTATCCAGTGCTCATATATTATAAATATCCAGTGCACATATATTATAGTATTACATATCCAGTGCACATATATTATATATTTCCAGTGCACATATATTATAGATCCAGTGCACATATATTATATATATACAGTGCACATATATTACATATCCAGTGCATATATATTATATATATCCAGTACATTTATATTGTATATCCAGTGAACATAAATTATATATCCAGTGCACACATATTATATATATACAGTGCACACATATTATATATATCCAGTGCACATATATTATATATCCAGTGCTCATATATTATATATATCCAGTGCACATATATTAAATATCCAGTGCACATATATTATATATATCCAGTGCACATATATTATATATCCAGTGCACATATATTAAATATCCAGTGCAAATATATTCTAAATACATCCAGTGCACATATATTATATATCCAGTGCATTTTTATTATATATATCCAGTGCACATATATCATATATCCAGTGCACATATATTATATATCCAGTGCACATATATTAAATATATCCAGTGCACATATATTATATATCCAGTGCACATATATTATAAATATCCAGTGCACATATATTATAGATTCAGTGCACATATATTATATATATCCATCGCACATATATTATATATCCAGTGCACATATATTATAAATATCCAGTGCACATATATTATCTATCCAGTGCAAATATATTAAATATATCCAGTGCACATATATTATAGATCCAGTGCAAATATATTATATATCCAGTGCACATATATATTATCTATTCAGTGCAAATATATTAATTATATCCAGTGCTCATATATTATATATCCAGTGCACATATATTGTATATCCAGTGCAAATATATTATATATCCAGTGCACATATATATTATCTATTCAGTGCAAATATATTAATTATATCCAGTGCTCATATATTATATATCCAGTGCACATATATTATATATATCCAGTGCACATATATTGTATATCCAGTGCACATATATTATATATCCAGTGCACATATATTAAATTTCCAGTGCACATATATTATATATCCAGTGCACATATATTAAATATATCCAGTGCACATATATTAAATATCCAGGGCACATATATTAAAAATATATCCAGTGCACATATATTATATATCCAGTGCTCATATATTATATATATCCAGTGCACATATATTAAATATCCAGTGCTTATATATTATATATATCCAGTTCACATATATTATATATCCAGTGCACATATATTATATATATCCAGTGCACATATATTAAATATCCAGTGCACATATATTCTAAATACATCCAGTGCACATATATTATATATCCAGTGCACGTATATTATATATATATCCAGTGCACATATATCATATATCCAGTGCACATATATTATATATCCAGTGCACATATATTAAATATATCCAGTGCACATATATTATATATCCAGTGCACATATATTATAAATATCCAGTGCACATATATTATAGATTCAGTGCACATATATTATATATATCCAGTGCACATATATTATATATCCAGTGCACATATATTATATATATCCAGTGCACTTATATTATAGATCCAGTACACATATATTATATATCCAGTGCACATATATTATATATATCCAGTGCACATATATTATATATTCAGTGCATATATATTATATATATCCAGTACATTTATATTGTATATCCAGTGAACATAAATTATATATCCAGTGCACACATATTATATATATCCAGTGCACACATATTATATATATCCAGTGCACATATATTATATATATCTGGTGCACATATATTATATATCCAGTGCACATATACTATATATATCCAGTGCAAATATATTATAGATCCAGTGCACATATATTATATATGTCAGGTGCACATATATTAAATATATCCAGTGCACATATATTATATATATCCATCGCACATATATATCCAGTGCACATATATTATATATATATGCAGTGCACATATATTATAGATCCAGTGCACATATATTATATATCCAGTGCACATATATTATATATCCAGTACACATATATTAAATATATACAGTGTACATATATTACATTTCCAGTGCACATATATTATAAATATATCCAGTGCACACATATTATATTTCCAGTGCACATATATTATATATATCCAGTGCACATATATTGTATATTTAGTGCATATATATTATACATATACAGTGCACATATATTAAATATATCCAGTGCACATATATTAAATATCCAATGCACATATATTATAAATATATACAGTGCACATATATTATATATCCAGTACACATACATTAAATATATCCAGTGCACATGCATTAAAAATCCAGTGCATATAAATTATATATATATCCAGTGCACATATATTATAAATATATCCAGTGCACATATATTATATATATCCAGTGCAAATATATTAAATATCCAGTGCACATATATTATAAATATATCCAGTGCACATATATTAAATATATCCAGTGCACATATATTATATATATCCTGTGCACATATATTATATATATCAAGTGCACATATATTAAATATGCAGTGCAAATGTATTATAGATCCAGTGCACATATATTATATATATCCAGTGCACTTATATTATATATCCAGTGCACATATATTATCTATCCAGTGCAAATATATTAAATATATCCAGTGCACATATATTATAGATCCAGTGCATATATATAATATATATCCAGTGCACATATATTATAGATCCAGAGCACATATATTATATATATCCAGTGCACATATATTAAATATATCCAGTGCAAATATATTAAATATATCCAGTGCACATATATTATAGATTCAGTGCACATATATTATATATATCCAGTGCACATATATTATAGATCCAGTGCACATATATTATAAATATCTAGTGCACATATATTATAGATTCAGTGCACATATATTATATATATCCATCGCACATATATTATATATCCAGTGCACATATATTATAAATATCCAGTGCACATATATTATCTATCCAGTGCAAATATATTAAATGTATCCAGTGCACATATATTTTAGATCCAGGGCACATATATTAAATATCCAGTGCACATATATTATATATCCAGTGTACATATATTATATATATCCAGTGCACAAATATTAAATATCCAGGGCACATGTATTAAAAAATATATCCAGTGCACATATATTATATATCCAGTGCTCGTATATTATATATATCCAGTGCACATATATTAAATATCCAGTGCACATATATTATATATATCCAGTGCACATATATTATATATATCCAGTGCACATATATTAAATATCCAGTGCACATATATTCTAAATACATCCAGTGCACATATATTATATATCCAGTGCACGTACATTATATATATCCAGTGCACATATATTAAATATATCCAGTGCACATATATTAAATATATCCAGTGCGCATATATTATATATCCAGTGCACATATATTATAGATTCAGTGCACATATATTATATATATCCAGTGCACATATATTATATATTTCCAGTGCACATATATTATAGATCCAGTGCACATATATTATATATATACAGAGCACATATATTACATATCCAGTGCATATTTATTATATATATCCAGTACATTTATATTGTATATCCAGTGAACATAAATTATATATCCAGTGCACACATATTATATATATCCAGTGCACACATATTATATATATCCAGTGCACATATATGATATATATCTGGTGCACAAATATTATATATCCAGTGCACATATACTATATATATCCAGTGCAAATATATTATAGATCCAGTGCACATATATTATATATATCCGGTGCACATATATTAAATATCCAGTGCACATATATTATATATATCCATTGCACATATATTATATATCCAGTGCACATATATTATATATATCCAGTGCAGATATATTAAATATCCAGTGCACATATATTCTAAATACATCCAGTGCACATATATTATATATCCAGTGCACGTATATTATATATATCCAGTGCACATATATCATATATCCAGTGCACATATATTATATATCCAGTGCACATATATTATATATCCAGTACACATACATTAAATATATCCAGTGCACATACATTAAAAATCCAGTGCATATAAATTATATATATATCCAGTGCACATATATTATAAATATATCCAGTGCACATATATTATATATATCCAGTGCAAATATATTAAATATCCAGTGCACATATATTATAAATATATCCAGTGCACATATATTAAATATATCCAGTGCACATATATTATATATATCCTGTGCACATATATTATATATATCAAGTGCACATATATTAAATATGCAGTGCAAATGTATTATAGATCCAGTGCACATATATTAAATATATCCATTACATATATATTATATATCCAGTGCACATATATTATAAATATCCAGTGCACATATATTATATATCCAGTGCACATATATTATCTATCCAGTGCAAATATATTAAATATATCCAGTGCACATATATTATAGATCCAGTGCATATATATAATATATATCCAGTGCACATATATTATAGATCCAGAGCACATATATTATATATATCCAGTGCACATATATTAAATATATCCAGTGCAAATATATTAAATATATCAGGTGCACATATATTATAGATTCAGTGCACATATATTATATATATCCAGTGCACATATATTATAGATCCAGTGCACATATATTATAAATATCCAGTGCACATATATTATAGATTCAGTGCACATATATTATATATATCCATCGCACATATATTATATATCCAGTGCACATATATCATAAATATCCAGTGCACATATATTATCTATCCAGTGCAAATATATTAAATATATCCAGTGCACATATATTATAGATCCAGGGCACATATATTAAATATCCAGTGCACATATATTATATATCCAGTGTACATATATTAAATATATCCAGTGCACAAATATTAAATATCCAGGGCACATGTATTAAAAATATATCCAGTGCACATATATTATATATCCAGTGCTCGTATATTATATATATCCAGTGCACATATATTAAATATCCAGTGCACATATATTATATATATCCAGTGCACATATATTATATATATCCAGTGCACATATATTAAATATCCAGTGCACATATATTCTAAATACATCCAGTGCACATATATTATATATCCAGTGCACGTACATTATATATATCCAGTGCACATATATTAAATATATCCAGTGCACATATATTAAATATATCCAGTGCACATATATTATATATCCAGTGCACATATATTATAGATTCAGTGCACATATATTATATATATCCAGTGCACATATATTATATATCCAGTGCACATATATTATATATTTCCAGTGCACATATATTATAGATCCAGTGCACATATATTATATATATACAGTGCACATATATTACATATCCAGTGCATATATATTATATATATCCAGTACATTTATATTGTATATCCAGTGAGCATAAATTATATATCCAGTGCACACATATTATATATATCCAGTGCACACATATTATATATATCCAGTGCACATATATGATATATATCTGGTGCACAAATATTATATATCCAGTGCACATATACTATATATATCCAGTGCAAATATATTATAGATCCAGTGCACATATATTATATATATCCGGTGCACATATATTAAATATCCAGTGCACATATATTATATATATCCATCGCACATATATTATATATCCAGTGCACATATATTATATATATCCAGTGCAGATATATTAAATATCCAGTGCACATATATTCTAAATACATCCAGTGCACATATATTATATATCCAGTGCACGTATATTATATATATCCAGTGCACATATATCATATATCCAGTGCACATATATTATATATCCAGTGCACATATATTAAATATATCCAGTGCACATATATTATATATCCAGTGCACATATATTATAAATATCCAGTGCACATATATTATAGATTCAGTGCACATATATTATATATATCCAGTGCAAATATATTATATATCCAGTGCACATATATTATATACATCCAGTGCACATATATTATAGATCCAGTGCACATATATTATATATATCCAGTACACATATATTATATATCCAGTGCACATATATTATATATATCCAGTGCACATATATTATATATTCAGTACATATATATTATATATATCCAGTACATTTATATTGTATATCCAGTGAACATAAATTATATATCCAGTGCACATATATTATAGATTCAGTGCACATATATTATATATATCCAGTGCACATATATTATATATCCAGTGCACATATATTATAAATATCCAGTGCACATATATTATAGATTCAGTGCACATATATTATATATATCCAGTGCACATAAATTATATATCCAGTGCACATATATTATATATATCCAGTGCACATATATTATAGATCCAGTACACATATATTATATATATTCAGTACACATATATTATATATCCAGTGCACATATATTATATATATCCAGTGCACATATATTATATATTCAGTGCATATATATTATATATATCCAGTACATTTATATTTTATATCCAGTGAACATAAATTATATATCCAGTGCACACATATTATATATATCCAGTGCACACATATTATATATATCCAGTGCACATATATTATATATATCCGGTGCACATATATTGTATATCCAGTGCACATATATTATATATCCAGTGCACATGTATTAAATATATCCAGTGCACATATATTAAATATCCAGGGCACATATATTAAATTTCCAGTGCACATTTTTTATATATCCAGTGCACATATATTAAATATATCCAGTGCATATATATTAAATATCCAGGGCACATATATTAAAAATATATCCAGTGCACATATATTATATATCCAGTGCATGTACATTATATATATCCAGTGCACATATATTAAATATATCCAGTGCACATATATTAAATATTTCCAGTGCGCATATATTATATATCCAGTGCACATATATTATAGATTCAGTGCACATATATTATATATATCCAGTGCACATATATTATATATCCAGTGCACATATATTATATATTTCCAGTGCACATATATTATAGATCCAGTGCACATATATTATATATTTCCAGTGCACATATATTATAGATCCAGTGCACATATATTATATATTTCCAGTGCACATATATTATAGATCCAGTGCACATATATTATATATATACAGTGCACATATATTACATATCCAGTGCATATATATTATATATATCCAGTACATTTATATTGTATATCCAGTGAGCATAAATTATATATCCAGTGCACACATATTATATATATCCAGTGCACACATATTATATATATCCAGTGCACATATATGATATATATCTGGTGCACAAATATTATATATCCAGTGCACATATACTATATATATCCAGTGCAAATATATTATAGATCCAGTGCACATATATTATATATATCCGGTGCACATATATTAAATATCCAGTGCACATATATTATATATATCCATCGCACATATATTATATATCCAGTGCACATATATTATATATATCCAGTGCAGATATATTAAATATCCAGTGCACATATATTCTAAATACATCCAGTGCACATATATTATATATCCAGTGCACGTATATTATATATATCCAGTGCACATATATCATATATCCAGTGCACATATATTATATATCCAGTGCACATATATTAAATATATCCAGTGCACATATATTATATATCCAGTGCACATATATTATAAATATCCAGTGCACATATATTATAGATTCAGTGCACATATATTATATATATCCAGTGCAAATATATTATATATCCAGTGCACATATATTATATACATCCAGTGCACATATATTATAGATCCAGTGCACATATATTATATATATCCAGTACACATATATTATATATCCAGTGCACATATATTATATATATCCAGTGCACATATATTATATATTCAGTACATATATATTATATATATCCAGTACATTTATATTGTATATCCAGTGAACATAAATTATATATCCAGTGCACATATATTATAGATTCAGTGCACATATATTATATATATCCAGTGCACATATATTATATATCCAGTGCACATATATTATAAATATCCAGTGCACATATATTATAGATTCAGTGCACATATATTATATATATCCAGTGCACATAAATTATATATCCAGTGCACATATATTATATATATCCAGTGCACATATATTATAGATCCAGTACACATATATTATATATATCCAGTACACATATATTATATATCCAGTGCACATATATTATATATATCCAGTGCACATATATTATATATTCAGTGCATATATATTATATATATCCAGTACATTTATATTTTATATCCAGTGAACATAAATTATATATCCAGTGCACACATATTATATATATCCAGTGCACACATATTATATATATCCAGTGCACATATATATTATATATCTCCGGTGCACATATATTGTATATCCAGTGCACATATATTATATATCCAGTGCACATGTATTAAATATATCCAGTGCACATATATTAAATATCCAGGGCACATATATTAAATTTCCAGTGCACATTTTTTATATATCCAGTGCACATATATTAAATATATCCAGTGCACATATATTAAATATCCAGGGCACATATATTAAAAATATATCCAGTGCACATATATTATATATCCAGTGCATGTACATTATATATATCCAGTGCACATATATTAAATATATCCAGTGCACATATATTAAATATTTCCAGTGCGCATATATTATATATCCAGTGCACATATATTATAGATTCAGTGCACATATATTATATATATCCAGTGCACATATATTATATATCCAGTGCACATATATTATATATTTCCAGTGCACATATATTATAGATCCAGTGCACATATATTATATATATACAGTGCACATATATTACATATCCAGTGCATATATATTATATATATCCAGTACATTTATATTGTATATCCAGTGAACATAAATTATATATCCAGTGCACACATATTATATATATCCAGTGCACACATATTATATATATCCAGTGCACATATATGATATATATCTGGTGCACAAATATTATATATCCAGTGCACATATACTATATATATCCAGTGCAAATATATTATAGATCCAGTGCACATATATTATATATATCCGGTGCACATATATTAAATATCCAGTGCACATATATTATATATATCCATCGCACATATATTATATATATCCAGTGCAGATAAATTAAATATCCAGTGCACATATATTCTAAATACATCCAGTGCACATATATTATATATCCAGTGCACGTATATTATATATATCCAGTGCACATATATCATATATCCAGTGCACATATATTATATATCCAGTATACATACGTTAAATATATCCAGTGCACATACATTAAAAATCCAGTGCATATAAATTATATATATATCCAGTGCACATATATTATAAATATATCCAGTGCACATATATTATATATATCCAGTGCAAATATATTAAATATCCAGTGCACATATATTATAAATGTATCCAGTGCACATATATTAAATATATCCAGTGCACATATATTATATATATCCTGTGCACATATATTATATATATCAAGTGCACATATATTAAATATGCAGTGCAAATGTATTATAGATCCAGTGCACATATATTAAATATATCCATTACATATATATTATATATCCAGTGCACATATATTATAAATATCCAGTGCACATATATTATATATCCAGTGCACATATATTATCTATCCAGTGCACATATATTAAATATATCCAGTGCACATATATTATAGATCCAGTGCATATATATAATATATATCCAGTGCACATATATTATAGATCCAGAGCACATATATTATATATATCCAGTGCACATATATTAAATATATCCAGTGCAAATATATTAAATATATCCAGTGCACATATATTATAGATTCAGTGCACATATATTATATATATCCAGTGCACATATATTATAGATCCAGTGCACATATATTATAAATATCCAGTGCACATATATTATAGATTCAGTGCACATATATTATATATATCCATCGCACATATATTATATATCCAGTGCACATATATTATAAATATCCAGTGCACATATATTATCTATCCAGTGCAAATATATTAAATATATCCAGTGCACATATATTATAGATTCAGGGCACATATATTAAATATCCAGTGCACATATATTATATATCCAGTGTACATATATTAAATATATCCAGTGCACAAATATTAAATATCCAGGGCACATGTATTAAAAATATATCCAGTGCACATATATTATATATCCAGTGCTCGTATATTATATATATCCAGTGCACATATATTAAATATCCAGTGCACATATATTATATATATCCAGTGCACATATATTAAATATATCCAGTGCAGATATATTAAATATCCAGTGCACATATATTCTAAATACATCCAGTGCACATATATTATATATCCAGTGCACGTATATTATATATATCCAGTGCACATATATCATATATCCAGTGCACATATATTATATATCCAGTGCACATATATTAAATATATCCAGTGCACATATATTATATATCCAGTGCACATATATTATAAATATCCAGTGCACATATATTATAGATTCAGTGCACATATATTATATATATCCAGTGCAAATATATTATATATCCAGTGCACATATATTATATATATCCAGTGCACATATATTATAGATCCAGTGCACATATATTATATATATCCAGTACACATATATTATATATCCAGTGCACATATATTATATATATCCAGTGCACATATATTATATATTCGGTACATATATAATATATATATCCAGTACATTTATATTGTATATCCAGTGAACATAAATTATATATCCAGTGCACATATATTATATATCCAGTGCACATATATTATAAATATCCAGTGCGCATATATTATAGATTCAGTGCACATATATTATATATATCCAGTGCACATAAATTATATATCCAGTGCACATATATTATATATATCCAGTGCACATATATTATAGATCCAGTACACATATATTATATATATCCAGTACACATATATTATATATCCAGTGCACATATATTATATATATCCAGTGCACATATATTATATATTCAGTGCATATATATTATATATATCCAGTACATTTATATTTTATATCCAGTGAACATAAATTATATATCCAGTGCACACATATTATATATATCCAGTGCACACATATTATATATATCCAGTGCACATATATTATATATATCCGGTGCACATATATTGTATATCCAGTGCACATATATTATATATCCAGTGCACATGTATTAAATATATCCAGTGCACATATATTAAATATCCAGGGCACATATATTAAATTTCCAGTGCACATATATTATATATCCAGTGCACATATATTAAATATATCCAGTGCACATATATTAAATATCCAGGGCACATATATTAAAATATATATCCAGTGCACATATATTATATATCCAGTGCTCATATATTATATATATCCAGTGCACATATATTAAATATCCAGTGCTTATATATTATATATATCCAGTGCACATATATTACATATCCAGTGCACATATATTATATATATCCAGTGCACATATATTAAATATCCAGTGCACATATATTCTAAATACATCCAGTGCACATATATTATATATCCAGTGCACGTATATTATATATATCCAGTGCACATATATCATATATCCAGTGCACATATATTATATATCCAGTGAACATATATTAAATATATCCAGTGCACATATATTATAAATATCCAGTGCACATATATTATAGATTCAGTGCACATATATTATATGTATCCAGTGCACATATATTATATATCCAGTGCACATATATTATATATATCCAGTGCACTTATATTATAGATCCAGTACACATATATTATATATATCCAGTACACATATATTATATATCCAGTGCACATATATTATATATATCCAGTGCACATATATTATATATTCAGTGCATATATATTATATATATCCAGTACATTTATATTGTATATCCAGTGAACATAAATTATATATCCAGTGCACACATATTATATATATCCAGTGCACACATATTATATATATCCAGTGCACATATATTATATATATCTGGTGCACATATATTATATATCCAGTGCACATATACTATATATATCCAGTGCAAATATATTATAGATCCAGTGCACATATATTATATATGTCCGGTGCACATATATTAAATATATCCAGTGCACATATATTATATATATCCATCGCACATATATATCCAGTGCACATATATTATATATATATCCAGTGCACATATATTATAGATCCAGTGCACATATATTATATATCCAGTGCACATATATTATATATCCAGTACACATATATTAAATATATACAGTGCACATATATTAAATATAGCCAGTGCACATATATTAAATATCCAATGCACATATATTATAAATATATCCAGTGCACATATATTATATATCCAGTGCACATATATTAAATATATACAGTGCACATATATTACATTTCCAGTGCACATATATTAGAAATATATCCATTGCACACATATTATATTTCCAGTGCGCATATATTATATATATCCAGTGCACATATATTGTATATTTAGTGCATATATATTATACATATACAGTGCACATATATTAAATATATCCAGTGCACATATATTAAATATCCAATGCACATATATTATAAATATATCCAGTGCACATATATTATATATCCAGTACACATACATTAAATATATCCAGTGCACATACATTAAAAATCCAGTGCATATAAATTATATATATATCCAGTGCACATATATTATAAATATATCCAGTGCACATATATTATATATATCCAGTGCAAATATATTAAATATCCAGTGCACATATATTATAAATATATCCAGTGCACATATATTAAATATATCCAGTGCACATAGATTATATATATCCTGTGCACATATATTATATATATCAAGTGCACATATATTAAATATGCAGTGCAAATGTATTATAGATCCAGTGCACATATATTAAATATATCCATTGCATATATATTATATATCCAGTGCACATATATTATAAATATCCAGTGCACATATATAATATATCCAGTGCACATATATTATCTATCCAGTGCAAATATATTAAATATCCAGTGCACATATATTCTAAATACATCCAGTGCACATATATTATATATCCAGTGCACGTATATTATATATATCCAGTGCACATATATCATATATCCAGTGCACATATATTATATATCCAGTGCACATATATTAAATATATCCAGTGCACATATATTATATATCCAGTGCACATATATTATAAATATCCAGTGCACATATATTATAGATTCAGTGCACATATATTATATATATCCAGTGCAAATATATTATATATCCAGTGCACATATATTATATATATCCAGTGCACATATATTATAGATCCAGTGCACATATATTATATATATCCAGTACACATATATTATATATCCAGTGCACATATATTATATATATCCAGTGCACATATATTATATATTCGGTACATATATAATATATATATCCAGTACATTTATATTGTATATCCAGTGAACATAAATTATATATCCAGTGCACATATATTATATATCCAGTGCACATATATTATAAATATCCAGTGCGCATATATTATAGATTCAGTGCACATATATTATATATATCCAGTGCACATAAATTATATATCCAGTGCACATATATTATATATATCCAGTGCACATATATTATAGATCCAGTACACATATATTATATATATCCAGTACACATATATTATATATCCAGTGCACATATATTATATATATCCAGTGCACATATATTATATATTCAGTGCATATATATTATATATATCCAGTACATTTATATTTTATATCCAGTGAACATAAATTATATATCCAGTGCACACATATTATATATATCCAGTGCACACATATTATATATATCCAGTGCACATATATTATATATATCCGGTGCACATATATTGTATATCCAGTGCACATATATTATATATCCAGTGCACATGTATTAAATATATCCAGTGCACATATATTAAATATCCAGGGCACATATATTAAATTTCCAGTGCACATATATTATATATCCAGTGCACATATATTAAATATATCCAGTGCACATATATTAAATATCCAGGGCACATATATTAAAATATATATCCAGTGCACATATATTATATATCCAGTGCTCATATATTATATATATCCAGTGCACATATATTAAATATCCAGTGCTTATATATTATATATATCCAGTGCACATATATTACATATCCAGTGCACATATATTATATATATCCAGTGCACATATATTAAATATCCAGTGCACATATATTCTAAATACATCCAGTGCACATATATTATATATCCAGTGCACGTATATTATATATATCCAGTGCACATATATCATATATCCAGTGCACATATATTATATATCCAGTGAACATATATTAAATATATCCAGTGCACATATATTATAAATATCCAGTGCACATATATTATAGATTCAGTGCACATATATTATATGTATCCAGTGCACATATATTATATATCCAGTGCACATATATTATATATATCCAGTGCACTTATATTATAGATCCAGTACACATATATTATATATATCCAGTACACATATATTATATATCCAGTGCACATATATTATATATATCCAGTGCACATATATTATATATTCAGTGCATATATATTATATATATCCAGTACATTTATATTGTATATCCAGTGAACATAAATTATATATCCAGTGCACACATATTATATATATCCAGTGCACACATATTATATATATCCAGTGCACATATATTATATATATCTGGTGCACATATATTATATATCCAGTGCACATATACTATATATATCCAGTGCAAATATATTATAGATCCAGTGCACATATATTATATATGTCCGGTGCACATATATTAAATATATCCAGTGCACATATATTATATATATCCATCGCACATATATATCCAGTGCACATATATTATATATATATCCAGTGCACATATATTATAGATCCAGTGCACATATATTATATATCCAGTGCACATATATTATATATCCAGTACACATATATTAAATATATACAGTGCACATATATTAAATATAGCCAGTGCACATATATTAAATATCCAATGCACATATATTATAAATATATCCAGTGCACATATATTATATATCCAGTGCACATATATTAAATATATACAGTGCACATATATTACATTTCCAGTGCACATATATTAGAAATATATCCATTGCACACATATTATATTTCCAGTGCGCATATATTATATATATCCAGTGCACATATATTGTATATTTAGTGCATATATATTATACATATACAGTGCACATATATTAAATATATCCAGTGCACATATATTAAATATCCAATGCACATATATTATAAATATATCCAGTGCACATATATTATATATCCAGTACACATACATTAAATATATCCAGTGCACATACATTAAAAATCCAGTGCATATAAATTATATATATATCCAGTGCACATATATTATAAATATATCCAGTGCACATATATTATATATATCCAGTGCAAATATATTAAATATCCAGTGCACATATATTATAAATATATCCAGTGCACATATATTAAATATATCCAGTGCACATAGATTATATATATCCTGTGCACATATATTATATATATCAAGTGCACATATATTAAATATGCAGTGCAAATGTATTATAGATCCAGTGCACATATATTAAATATATCCATTGCATATATATTATATATCCAGTGCACATATATTATAAATATCCAGTGCACATATATAATATATCCAGTGCACATATATTATCTATCCAGTGCAAATATATTAAATATATCCAGTGCACATATATTATAGATCCAGTGCATATATATAATATATATCCAGTGCACATATATTATAGATCCAGAGCACATATATTATATATATCCAGTGCACATATATTAAATATATCCAGTGCAAATATATTAAATATATCCAGTGCACATATATTAAATATCCAATGCACATATATTATAAATATATCCAGTGCACATATATTATAGATCCAGTGCACATATATTATAAATATCCAGTGCACATATATTATAGATTCAGTGCACATATATTATATATATCCATCGCACATATATTATATATCCAGTGCACATATATTATAAATATCCAGTGCACATATATTATCTATCCAGTGCAAATATATTAAATATATCCAGTGCACATATATTATAGATCCAGGGCACATATATTAAATATCCAGTGCACATATATTATATATCCAGTGTACATATATTAAATATATCCAGTGCACAAATATTAAATATCCAGGGCACATGTATTAAAAATATATCCAGTGCACATATATCATATATCCAGTGCTCGTATATTATATATATCCAGTGCACATATATTAAATATCCAGTGCACATATATTATATATATCCAGTGCACATATATTATATATATCCAGTGCACATATATTAAATATCCAGTGCACATATATTCTAAATACATCCAGTGCACATATATTATATATCCAGTGCACGTACATTATATATATCCAGTGCACATATATTAAATATCCAGTGCACATATATTAAATATATCCAGTGCACATATATTAAATATATCCAGTGCACATATATTATATATCCAGTGCACATATATTATAGATTCAGTGCACATATATTATATATATATCCAGTGCACATATATTATATATCCAGTGCACATATATTATATATTTCCAGTGCACATATATTATAGATCCAGTGCACATATATTATATATATACAGTGCACATATATTACATATCCAGTGCATATATATTATATATATCCAGTACATTTATATTGTATATCCAGTGAACATAAATTATATATCCAGTGCACACATATTATATATATCCAGTGCACACATATTATATATATCCAGTGCACATATATGATATATATCTGGTGCACAAATATTATATATCCAGTGCACATATACTATATATATCCAGTGCAAATATATTATAGATCCAGTGCACATATATTATATATATCCGGTGCACATATATTAAATATCCAGTGCACATATATTACATATATCCAGTGCACATATATTATATATCCAGTGCACATATATTATATATCCAGTGCACATATATTATATATATCCAGTGCAGATATATTAAATATCCAGTGCACATATATTCTTAATACATCCAGTGCACATATATTATATATCCAGTGCACGTATATTATATATATCCAGTGCACATATATCATATATCCAGTGCACATATATTATATATCCAGTGCACATATATTAAATATATCCAGTGCACATATATTATATATCCAGTGCACATATATTATAAATATCCAGTGCACATATATTATAGATTCAGTGCACATATATTATATATATCCAGTGCACATATATTATATATCCAGTGCACATATATTATATATATCCAGTGCACATATATTATAGATCCAGTGCACATATATTATATATATCCAGTGCACATATATTATAGATCCAGTGCACATATATTATATATATCCAGTACACATATATTATATATCCAGTGCACATATATTATATATATCCAGTGCAAATATATTATATATTCAGTACATATATATTATATATATCCAGTACATTTATATTGTATATCCAGTGAACATAAATTATATATCCAGTGCACATATATTATAGATCCAGTGCACATATATTATAAATATCCAGTGCACATATATTATAGATTCAGTGCACATATATTATATATATCCAGTGCACATATATTATATATCCAGTGCACATATATTATAAATATCCAGTGCACATATATTATAGATTCAGTGCACATATATTATATATATCCAGTGCACATATATTATATATCCAGTGCACATATATTATATATATCCAGTGCACATATATTATAGATCCAGTACACATATATTATATATATCCAGTACACATATATTATATATCCAGTGCACATATATTATGTATATCCAGTGCACATATATTATATATTCAGTGCATATATATTATATATATCCAGTACATTTATATTGTATATCCAGTGAACATAAATTATATATCCAGTGCACACATATTATATATATCCAGTGCACACATATTATATATATCCAGTGCACATATATTATATATATCTGGTGCACATATATTATATATCCAGTGCACATATACTATATATATCCAGTGCAAATATATTATAGATCCAGTGCACATATATTATATATGTCCGGTGCACATATATTAAATATATCCAGTGCACATATATTATATATATCCATCGCACATATATATCCAGTGCACATATATTATATATATATCCAGTGCACATATATTATAGATCCAGTGCACATATATTATATATCCAGTGCACATATATTATATATCCAGTACACATATATTAAATATATACAGTGCACATATATTAAATATAGCCAGTGCACATATATTAAATATCCAATGCACATATATTATAAATATATCCAGTGCACATATATTATATATCCAGTGCACATATATTAAATATATACAGTGCACATATATTACATTTCCAGTGCACATATATTAGAAATATATCCATTGCACACATATTATATTTCCAGTGCGCATATATTATATATATCCAGTGCACATATATTGTATATTTAGTGCATATATATTATACATATACAGTGCACATATATTAAATATATCCAGTGCACATATATTAAATATCCAATGCACATATATTATAAATATATCCAGTGCACATATATTATATATCCAGTACACATACATTAAATATATCCAGTGCACATACATTAAAAATCCAGTGCATATAAATTATATATATATCCAGTGCACATATATTATAAATATATCCAGTGCACATATATTATATATATCCAGTGCAAATATATTAAATATCCAGTGCACATATATTATAAATATATCCAGTGCACATATATTAAATATATCCAGTGCACATAGATTATATATATCCTGTGCACATATATTATATATATCAAGTGCACATATATTAAATATGCAGTGCAAATGTATTATAGATCCAGTGCACATATATTAAATATATCCATTGCATATATATTATATATCCAGTGCACATATATTATAAATATCCAGTGCACATATATAATATATCCAGTGCACATATATTATCTATCCAGTGCAAATATATTAAATATATCCAGTGCACATATATTATAGATCCAGTGCATATATATAATATATATCCAGTGCACATATATTATAGATCCAGAGCACATATATTATATATATCCAGTGCACATATATTAAATATATCCAGTGCAAATATATTAAATATATCCAGTGCACATATATTAAATATCCAATGCACATATATTATAAATATATCCAGTGCACATATATTATAGATCCAGTGCACATATATTATAAATATCCAGTGCACATATATTATAGATTCAGTGCACATATATTATATATATCCATCGCACATATATTATATATCCAGTGCACATATATTATAAATATCCAGTGCACATATATTATCTATCCAGTGCAAATATATTAAATATATCCAGTGCACATATATTATAGATCCAGGGCACATATATTAAATATCCAGTGCACATATATTATATATCCAGTGTACATATATTAAATATATCCAGTGCACAAATATTAAATATCCAGGGCACATGTATTAAAAATATATCCAGTGCACATATATCATATATCCAGTGCTCGTATATTATATATATCCAGTGCACATATATTAAATATCCAGTGCACATATATTATATATATCCAGTGCACATATATTATATATATCCAGTGCACATATATTAAATATCCAGTGCACATATATTCTAAATACATCCAGTGCACATATATTATATATCCAGTGCACGTACATTATATATATCCAGTGCACATATATTAAATATCCAGTGCACATATATTAAATATATCCAGTGCACATATATTAAATATATCCAGTGCACATATATTATATATCCAGTGCACATATATTATAGATTCAGTGCACATATATTATATATATATCCAGTGCACATATATTATATATCCAGTGCACATATATTATATATTTCCAGTGCACATATATTATAGATCCAGTGCACATATATTATATATATACAGTGCACATATATTACATATCCAGTGCATATATATTATATATATCCAGTACATTTATATTGTATATCCAGTGAACATAAATTATATATCCAGTGCACACATATTATATATATCCAGTGCACACATATTATATATATCCAGTGCACATATATGATATATATCTGGTGCACAAATATTATATATCCAGTGCACATATACTATATATATCCAGTGCAAATATATTATAGATCCAGTGCACATATATTATATATATCCGGTGCACATATATTAAATATCCAGTGCACATATATTATATATATCCAGTGCACATATATTATATATCCAGTGCACATATATTATATATCCAGTGCACATATATTATATATATCCAGTGCAGATATATTAAATATCCAGTGCACATATATTCTTAATACATCCAGTGCACATATATTATATATCCAGTGCACGTATATTATATATATCCAGTGCACATATATCATATATCCAGTGCACATATATTATATATCCAGTGCACATATATTAAATATATCCAGTGCACATATATTATATATCCAGTGCACATATATTATAAATATCCAGTGCACATATATTATAGATTCAGTGCACATATATTATATATATCCAGTGCACATATATTATATATCCAGTGCACATATATTATATATATCCAGTGCACATATATTATAGATCCAGTGCACATATATTATATATATCCAGTGCACATATATTATAGATCCAGTGCACATATATTATATATATCCAGTACACATATATTATATATCCAGTGCACATATATTATATATATCCAGTGCAAATATATTATATATTCAGTACATATATATTATATATATCCAGTACATTTATATTGTATATCCAGTGAACATAAATTATATATCCAGTGCACATATATTATAGATCCAGTGCACATATATTATAAATATCCAGTGCACATATATTATAGATTCAGTGCACATATATTATATATATCCAGTGCACATATATTATATATCCAGTGCACATATATTATAAATATCCAGTGCACATATATTATAGATTCAGTGCACATATATTATATATATCCAGTGCACATATATTATATATCCAGTGCACATATATTATATATATCCAGTGCACATATATTATAGATCCAGTACACATATATTATATATATCCAGTACACATATATTATATATCCAGTGCACATATATTATGTATATCCAGTGCACATATATTATATATTCAGTGCATATATATTATATATATCCAGTACATTTATATTGTATATCCAGTGAACATAAATTATATATCCAGTGCACACATATTATATATATCCAGTGCACACATATTATATATATCCAGTGCACATATATTATATATATCTGGTGCACATATATTATATATCCAGTGCACATATACTATATATATCCAGTGCAAATATATTATAGATCCAGTGCACATATATTATATATATCCGGTGCACATATATTAAATATATCCAGTGCACATATATTATATATATCCTTCGCACATATATATCCATTGCACATATATTATATATATCCAGTGCACATATATTATAGATCCAGTGCACATATATTATATATATCCAGTGCACATATATTGTATATTTAGTGCATATATATTATACATATACAGTGCACATATATTAAATATATCCAGTGCACATATATTAAATATCCAATGCACATATATTATAAATATATCCAGTGCACATATATTATATATCCAGTACACATATATTAAATATATCCAGTGCACATACATTAAAAATCCAGTGCATATAAATTATAAATATATCCAGTGCACATATATTATATATATATCCAGTGCACATATATTATAAATATATCGAGTGCACATATATTATATATATCCAGTGCAAATATATTAAATATCCAGTGCACATATATTATAAATATATCCAGTGCACATATATTAAATATTTCCAGTGCACATAAATTATATATATCCTGTGCACATATATTATATATATCAAGTGCACATATATTAAATATCCAGTGCACATATATCATATATCCAGTGCACATATATTAAATATCCAGGGCACATATATTATAAATATCCAGTGCACATATATTATATATCCAGTGCACATATATTATCTATCCAGTGCAAATATATTAAATATATCCAGTGCACATATATTATAGATCCAGTGCACATATATAATATATATCCAGTGCACATATATTACAGATCCAGTGCACATATATTATAAATATCCAGTGCACATATATTATAGATTCAGTGCACATATATTATATATATATCCATCGCACATATATTATATATCCAGTGCACATATATTATAAATATCCAGTGCACATATATTATCTATCCAGTGCAATTATATTAAGTATATCCAGTGCACATATATTATAGATCCAGTGCACATATATTATAAATATCCAGTGCACATATATTATATATCCAGTGCACATATATTATCTATTCAGTGCAAATATATTTATTATATCCAGTGCTCATATATTATATATCCAGTGCACAAGTATTAAATATATCCAGTGCACATATATTAAATATCCAGGGCACATATATTAAATATCCAGTGCGCAAGTATTAAATATATCCAGTGCACATATATTAAATATCCAGGGCACATACATTAAATATCCAGTGCACATATATTATATATCCAGTGCACATATATTAAATATATCCAGTGCACAAATATTAAATATCCAGGGCACATATATTAAAAATATATCCAGTGCACATATATTATATATCCAGTGCTCGTATATTATATATATCCAGTGCACATATATTAAATATCCAGTGCACATATATTATATATATCCAGAGCACATATATTATATATCCAGTGCACATATATTATATATATCCAGTGCACATATATTATATCCAGTGCACATATATTATATATATCCAGTGCACATATATTAAATGTCCAGTGCACATATATTCTAAATACATCCAGTGCACATATATTATATATCCAGTGCACGTATATTATATATATCCAGTGCACATATATTATATATCCAGTGCACATATATTAAATATATCCAGTGCACATATATTATATATCCAGTGCACATATATTATAAATATCCAGTGCACATATATTATAAATATCCAGTGCACATATATTATATATATCCAGTGCACATATATTATATATATCCAGTGCACATATATTTTATATCCAGTGCACATATATTATATATCCAGTGCACAAGTATTAAATATATCCAGTGCACATATATTAAATATCCAGGGCACATATATTAAATATCCAGTGCACATGTATTATATATCCAGTGCACATATATTAAATATATCCAGTGCACAAATATTAAATATCCAGGGCACATATATTAAAAATATATCCAGTGCACATATATTATATATCCAGTGCTCGTATATTATATATATCCAGTGCACATATATTAAATATCCAGTGCACATATATTATATATATCCAGAGCACATATATTATATATCCAGTGCACATATATTATATATATCCAGTGCACATATATTAAATATCCAGTGCACATATATTCTAAATACATCCAGTGCACACATATTATATATCCAGTGCACGTATATTATATATATCCAGTGCACATATATTATATATCCAGTGCACATATATTAAACATATCCAGTGCACATATATTATATATCCAGTGCACATATATTATAAATATCCAGTGCACATATATTATAGATTCAGGGCACATATATTCTAAATACATCCAGTGCACATATATTATATATCCAGTGCACGTATATTATATATATCCAGTGCACATATATCATATATCCAGTGCACATATATTATATATCCAGTGCACATATATTAAATATATCCAGTGCACATATATTATATATCCAGTGCACATATATTATAAATGTCCAGTGCACATATATTATAGATTCAGTGCACATATATTATATATATCCAGTGCAAATATATTATATATCCAGTGCACATATATTATATATATCCAGTGCACATATATTATAGATCCAGTGCACATATATTATATATATCCAGTACACATATATTATATATCCAGTGCACATATATTATATATATCCAGTGCACATATATTATATATTCGGTACATATATAATATATATATCCAGTACATTTATATTGTATATCCAGTGAACATAAATTATATATCCAGTGCACATATATTATATATCCAGTGCACATATATTATAAATATCCAGTGCACATATATTATAGATTCAGTGCACATATATTATATATATCCAGTGCACATATATTATAGATCCAGTACACATATATTATATATATCCAGTACACATATATTATATATCCAGTGCACATATATTATATATATCCAGTGCACATATATTATATATTCAGTGCATATATATTATATATATCCAGTACATTTACATTTTATATCCAGTGAACATAAATTATATATCCAGTGCACACATATTATATATATCCAGTGCACACATATTATATATATCCGGTGCACATATATTATATATATCCGGTGCACATATATTGTATATCCAGTGCACATATATTATATATCCAGTGCACATGTATTAAATATATCCAGTGCACATATATTAAATATCCAGGGCACATATATTAAATTTCCAGTGCACATATATTATATATCCAGTGCACATATATTAAATATATCCAGTGCACATATATTAAATATGCAGGGCACATATATTAAAATATATATCCAGTGCACATATATTATATATCCAGTGCTCATATATTATATATATCCAGTGCACATATATTAAATATCCAGTGCTTATATATTATATATATCCAGTGCACATATATTACATATCCAGTGCACATATATTATATATATCCAGTGCACATATATTAAATATCCAGTGCACATATATCATATATCCAGTGCACATATATTAAATATCCAGGGCACATATATTATAAATATCCAGTGCACATATATTATATATCCAGTGCACATATATTATCTATCCAGTGCAAATATATTAAATATATCCAGTTCACATATATTATAGATCCAGTGCACATATATAATATATATCCAGTGCACATATATTACAGATCCAGTGCACATATATTATAAATATCCAGTGCACATATATTATAGATTCAGTGCACATATATTATATATATATCCATCGCACATATATTATATATCCAGTGCACATATATTATAAATATCCAGTGCACATATATTATCTATCCAGTGCAATTATATTAAGTATATCCAGTGCACATATATTATAGATCCAGTGCACATATATTATAAATATCCAGTGCACATATATTATATATCCAGTGCACATATATTATCTATTCAGTGCAAATATATTTATTATATCCAGTGCTCATATATTATATATCCAGTGCACAAGTATTAAATATATCCAGTGCACATATATTAAATATCCAGGGCACATATATTAAATATCCAGTGCGCAAGTATTAAATATATCCAGTGCACATATATTAAATATCCAGGGCACATACATTAAATATCCAGTGCACATATATTATATATCCAGTGCACATATATTAAATATATCCAGTGCACAAATATTAAATATCCAGGGCACATATATTAAAAATATATCCAGTGCACATATATTATATATCCAGTGCTCGTATATTATATATATCCAGTGCACATATATTAAATATCCAGTGCACATATATTATATATATCCAGAGCACATATATTATATATCCAGTGCACATATATTATATATATCCAGTGCACATATATTATATCCAGTGCACATATATTATATATATCCAGTGCACATATATTAAATGTCCAGTGCACATATATTCTAAATACATCCAGTGCACATATATTATATATCCAGTGCACGTATATGATATATATCCAGTGCACATATATTATATATCCAGTGCACATATATTAAATATATCCAGTGCACATATATTATATATCCAGTGCACATATATTATAAATATCCAGTGCACATATATTATAAATATCCAGTGCACATATATTATATATATCCAGTGCACATATATTATATATATCCAGTGCACATATATTTTATATCCAGTGCACATATATTATATATCCAGTGCACAAGTATTAAATATATCCAGTGCACATATATTAAATATCCAGGGCACATATATTAAATATCCAGTGCACATGTATTATATATCCAGTGCACATATATTAAATATATCCAGTGCACAAATATTAAATATCCAGGGCACATATATTAAAAATATATCCAGTGCACATATATTATATATCCAGTGCTCGTATATTATATATATCCAGTGCACATATATTAAATATCCAGTGCACATATATTATATATATCCAGAGCACATATATTATATATCCAGTGCACATATATTATATATATCCAGTGCACATATATTAAATATCCAGTGCACATATATTCTAAATACATCCAGTGCACACATATTATATATCCAGTGCACGTATATTATATATATCCAGTGCACATATATTATATATCCAGTGCACATATATTAAACATATCCAGTGCACATATATTATATATCCAGTGCACATATATTATAAATATCCAGTGCACATATATTATAGATTCAGTGCACATATATTCTAAATACATCCAGTGCACATATATTATATATCCAGTGCACGTATATTATATATATCCAGTGCACATATATCATATATCCAGTGCACATATATTATATATCCAGTGCACATATATTAAATATATCCAGTGCACATATATTATATATCCAGTGCACATATATTATAAATATCCAGTGCACATATATTATAGATTCAGTGCACATATATTATATATATCCAGTGCAAATATATTATATATCCAGTGCACATATATTATATATATCCAGTGCACATATATTATAGATCCAGTGCACATATATTATATATATCCAGTACACATATATTATATATCCAGTGCACATATATTATATATATCCAGTGCACATATATTATATATTCGGTACATATATAATATATATATCCAGTACATTTATATTGTATATCCAGTGAACATAAATTATATATCCAGTGCACATATATTATATATCCAGTGCACATATATTATAAATATCCAGTGCACATATATTATAGATTCAGTGCACATATATTATATATATCCAGTGCACATAAATTATATATCCAGTGCACATATATTATATATATCCAGTGCACATATATTATAGATCCAGTACACATATATTATATATATCCAGTACACATATATTATATATCCAGTGCACATATATTATATATATCCAGTGCACATATATTATATATTCAGTGCATATATATTATATATATCCAGTACATTTATATTTTATATCCAGTGAACATAAATTATATATCCAGTGCACACATATTATATATATCCAGTGCACACATATTATATATATCCGGTGCACATATATTATATATATCCGGTGCACATATATTGTATATCCAGTGCACATATATTATATATCCAGTGCACATGTATTAAATATATCCAGTGCACATATATTAAATATCCAGGGCACATATATTAAATTTCCAGTGCACATATATTATATATCCAGTGCACATATATTAAATATATCCAGTGCACATATATTAAATATGCAGGGCACATATATTAAAATATATATCCAGTGCACATATATTATATATCCAGTGCTCATATATTATATATATCCAGTGCACATATATTAAATATCCAGTGCTTATATATTATATATATCCAGTGCACATATATTACATATCCAGTGCACATATATTATATATATCCAGTGCACATATATTAAATATCCAGTGCACATATATTCTAAATACATCCAGTGCACATATATTATATATCCAGTGCACGTATATTATATATATCCAGTGCACATATATCATATATCCAGTGCACATATATTATATATCCAGTGAACATATATTAAATATATCCAGTGCACATATATTATAAATATACAGTGCACATATATAGTATAGATTCAGTGCACATATATTATATGTATCCAGTGCACATATATTATATATCCAGTGCACATATATTATATATATCCAGTGCACTTATATTATAGATCCAGTACACATATATTATATATATCCAGTACACATATATTATATATCCAGTGCACATATATTATATATATCCAGTGCACATATATTATATATTCAGTGCATATATATTATATATATCCAGTACATTTATATTGTATATCCAGTGAACATAAATTATATATCCAGTGCACACATATTATATATATCCAGTGCACACATATTATATATATCCAGTGCACATATATTATATATATCTGGTGCACATATATTATATATCCAGTGCACATATACTATATATATCCAGTGCAAATATATTATAGATCCAGTGCACATATATTATATATGTCCGGTGCACATATATTAAATATATCCAGTGCACATATATTATATATATCCATCGCACATATATATCCAGTGCACATATATTATATATATATCCAGTGCACATATATTATAGATCCAGTGCACATATATTATATATCCAGTGCACATATATTATATATCCAGTACACATATATTAAATATATACAGTGCACATATATTAAATATAGCCAGTGCACATATATTAAATATCCAATGCACATATATTATAAATATATCCAGTGAACATATATTATATATCCAGTGCACATATATTAAATATATACAGTGCACATATATTACATTTCCAGTGCACATATATTAGAAATATATCCATTGCACACATATTATATTTCCAGTGCACATATATTATATATATCCAGTGCACATATATTGTATATTTAGTGCATATATATTATACATATACAGTGCACATATATTAAATATATCCAGTGCACATATATTAAATATCCAATGCACATATATTATAAATATATCCAGTGCACATATATTATATATCCAGTACACATACATTAAATATATCCAGTGCACATACATTAAAAATCCAGTGCATATAAATTATATATATATCCAGTGCACATATATTATAAATATATCCAGTGCACATATATTATATATATCCAGTGCAAATATATTAAATATCCAGTGCACATATATTATAAATATATCCAGTGCACATATATTAAATATATCCAGTGCACATAGATTATATATATCCTGTGCACATATATTATATATATCAAGTGCACATATATTAAATATGCAGTGCAAATGTATTATAGATCCAGTGCACATATATTAAATATATCCATTGCATATATATTATATATCCAGTGCACATATATTATAAATATCCAGTGCACATATATAATATATCCAGTGCACATATATTATCTATCCAGTGCAAATATATTAAATATATCCAGTGCACATATATTATAGATCCAGTGCATATATATAATATATATCCAGTGCACATATATTATAGATCCAGAGCACATATATTATATATATCCAGTGCACATATATTAAATATATCCAGTGCAAATATATTAAATATATCCAGTGCACATATATTAAATATCCAATGCACATATATTATAAATATATCCAGTGCACATATATTATAGATCCAGTGCACATATATTATAAATATCCAGTGCACATATATTATAGATTCAGTGCACATATATTATATATATCCATCGCACATATATTATATATCCAGTGCACATATATTATAAATATCCAGTGCACATATATTATCTATCCAGTGCAAATATATTAAATATATCCATTGCACATATATTATAGATCCAGGGCACATATATTAAATATCCAGTGCACATATATTATATATCCAGTGTACATATATTAAATATATCCAGTGCACAAATATTAAATATCCAGGGCACATGTATTAAAAATATATCCAGTGCACATATATCATATATCCAGTGCTCGTATATTATATATATCCAGTGCACATATATTAAATATCCAGTGCACATATATTATATATATCCAGTGCACATATATTAAATATCCAGTGCACATATATTCTAAATACATCCAGTGCACATATATTATATATCCAGTGCACGTACATTATATATATCCAGTGCACATATATTATATATCCAGTGCACATATATTAAATATATCCAGTGCACATATATTAAATATATCCAGTGCACATATATTATATATCCAGTGCACATATATTATAGATTCAGTGCACATATATTATATATATATCCAGTGCACATATATTATATATCCAGTGCACATATATTATATATTTCCAGTGCACATATATTATAGATCCAGTGCACATATATTATATATATACAGTGCACATATATTACATATCCAGTGCATATATATTATATATATCCAGTACATTTATATTGTATATCCAGTGAACATAAATTATATATCCAGTGCACACATATTATATATATCCAGTGCACACATATTATATATATCCAGTGCACATATATGATATATATCTGGTGCACAAATATTATATATCCAGTGCACATATACTATATATATCCAGTGCAAATATATTATAGATCCAGTGCACATATATTATATATATCCGGTGCACATATATAAAATATCCAGTGCACATATATTATATATATCCAGTGCACATATATTATATATCCAGTGCACATATATTATATATCCAGTGCACATATATTATATATATCCAGTGCAGATATATTAAATATCCAGTGCACATATATTCTTAATACATCCAGTGCACATATATTATATATCCAGTGCACGTATATTATATATATCCAGTGCACATATATCATATATCCAGTGCACATATATTATATATCCAGTGCACATATATTAAATATATCCAGTGCACATATATTATATATCCAGTGCACATATATTATAAATATCCAGTGCACATATATTATAGATTCAGTGCACATATATTATATATATCCAGTGCACATATATTATATATCCAGTGCACATATATTATATATATCCAGTGCACATATATTATAGATCCAGTGCACATATATTATATATATCCAGTGCACATATATTATAGATCCAGTGCACATATATTATATATATCCAGTACACATATATTATATATCCAGTGCACATATATTATATATATCCAGTGCAAATATATTATATATTCAGTACATATATATTATATATATCCAGTACATTTATATTGTATATCCAGTGAACATAAATTATATATCCAGTGCACATATATTATAGATCCAGTGCACATATATTATAAATATCCAGTGCACATATATTATAGATTCAGTGCACATATATTATATATATCCAGTGCACATATATTATATATCCAGTGCACATATATTATAAATATCCAGTGCACATATATTATAGATTCAGTGCACATATATTATATATATCCAGTGCACATATATTATATATCCAGTGCACATATATTATATATATCCAGTGCACATATATTATAGATCCAGTACACATATATTATATATATCCAGTACACATATATTATATATCCAGTGCACATATATTATGTATATCCAGTGCACATATATTATATATTCAGTGCATATATATTATATATATCCAGTACATTTATATTGTATATCCAGTGAACATAAATTATATATCCAGTGCACACATATTATATATATCCAGTGCACACATATTATATATATCCAGTGCACATATATTATATATATCTGGTGCACATATATTATATATCCAGTGCACATATACTATATATATCCAGTGCAAATATATTATAGATCCAGTGCACATATATTATATATATCCGGTGCACATATATTAAATATATCCAGTGCACATATATTATATATATCCTTCGCACATATATATCCATTGCACATATATTATATATATCCAGTGCACATATATTATAGATCCAGTGCACATATATTATATATATCCAGTGCACATATATTGTATATTTAGTGCATATATATTATACATATACAGTGCACATATATTAAATATATCCAGTGCACATATATTAAATATCCAATGCACATATATTATAAATATATCCAGTGCACATATATTATATATCCAGTACACATATATTAAATATATCCAGTGCACATACATTAAAAATCCAGTGCATATAAATTATAAATATATCCAGTGCACATATATTATATATATATCCAGTGCACATATATTATAAATATATCGAGTGCACATATATTATATATATCCAGTGCAAATATATTAAATATCCAGTGCACATATATTATAAATATATCCAGTGCACATATATTAAATATTTCCAGTGCACATAAATTATATATATCCTGTGCACATATATTATATATATCAAGTGCACATATATTAAATATCCAGTGCACATATATCATATATCCAGTGCACATATATTAAATATCCAGGGCACATATATTATAAATATCCAGTGCACATATATTATATATCCAGTGCACATATATTATCTATCCAGTGCAAATATATTAAATATATCCAGTGCACATATATTATAGATCCAGTGCACATATATAATATATATCCAGTGCACATATATTACAGATCCAGTGCACATATATTATAAATATCCAGTGCACATATATTATAGATTCAGTGCACATATATTATATATATATCCATCGCACATATATTATATATCCAGTGCACATATATTATAAATATCCAGTGCACATATATTATCTATCCAGTGCAATTATATTAAGTATATCCAGTGCACATATATTATAGATCCAGTGCACATATATTATAAATATCCAGTGCACATATATTATATATCCAGTGCACATATATTATCTATTCAGTGCAAATATATTTATTATATCCAGTGCTCATATATTATATATCCAGTGCACAAGTATTAAATATATCCAGTGCACATATATTAAATATCCAGGGCACATATATTAAATATCCAGTGCGCAAGTATTAAATATATCCAGTGCACATATATTAAATATCCAGGGCACATACATTAAATATCCAGTGCACATATATTATATATCCAGTGCACATATATTAAATATATCCAGTGCACAAATATTAAATATCCAGGGCACATATATTAAAAATATATCCAGTGCACATATATTATATATCCAGTGCTCGTATATTATATATATCCAGTGCACATATATTAAATATCCAGTGCACATATATTATATATATCCAGAGCACATATATTATATATCCAGTGCACATATATTATATATATCCAGTGCACATATATTATATCCAGTGCACATATATTATATATATCCAGTGCACATATATTAAATGTCCAGTGCACATATATTCTAAATACATCCAGTGCACATATATTATATATCCAGTGCACGTATATTATATATATCCAGTGCACATATATTATATATCCAGTGCACATATATTAAATATATCCAGTGCACATATATTATATATCCAGTGCACATATATTATAAATATCCAGTGCACATATATTATAAATATCCAGTGCACATATATTATATATATCCAGTGCACATATATTATATATATCCAGTGCACATATATTTTATATCCAGTGCACATATATTATATATCCAGTGCACAAGTATTAAATATATCCAGTGCACATATATTAAATATCCAGGGCACATATATTAAATATCCAGTGCACATGTATTATATATCCAGTGCACATATATTAAATATATCCAGTGCACAAATATTAAATATCCAGGGCACATATATTAAAAATATATCCAGTGCACATATATTATATATCCAGTGCTCGTATATTATATATATCCAGTGCACATATATTAAATATCCAGTGCACATATATTATATATATCCAGAGCACATATATTATATATCCAGTGCACATATATTATATATATCCAGTGCACATATATTAAATATCCAGTGCACATATATTCTAAATACATCCAGTGCACACATATTATATATCCAGTGCACGTATATTATATATATCCAGTGCACATATATTATATATCCAGTGCACATATATTATATATCCAGTGCACATATATTATAAATATCCAGTGCACATATATTATAGATTCAGTGCACATATATTATATATATCCAGTGCACATATATTATATATCCAGTGCACATATATTATATATCCAGTGCACATATATTATATATTTCCAGTGCACATATATTACATATCCAGTGCATATATATTATATATATCCAGTACATTTATATTGTATATCCAGTGAACATAAATTATATATCCAGTGCACACATATTATATATATACAGTGCACACATATTATATATATTCAGTGCACATATATTATATATCCAGTGCTCATATATTATATATATCCAGTGCACATATATTAAATATCCAGTGCACATATATTATATATATCCAGTGCACATATATTATATATCCAGTGCACATATATTAAATATCCAGTGCAAATATATTCTAAATACATCCAGTGCACATATATTATATATCCAGTGCATTTTTATTATATATATCCAGTGCACATATATCATATACCCAGTGCACATATATTATATATCCAGTGCACATATATTAAATATATCCAGTGCACATATATTATATATCCAGTGCACATATATTATAAATATCCAGTGCACATATATTATAGATTCAGTGCACATATATTATATATATCCATCGCACATATATTATATATCCAGTGCACATATATTTATAATATCCAGTGCACATATATTATCTATCCAGTGCAAATATATTAAATATATCCAGTGCACATATATTATAGATCCAGTGCAAATATATTATATTTATCCAGTGCACAAATATTGTATATCCAGTGCACATATATTATATATCCAGTGCACATATATATTATCTATTCAGTGCAAATATATTAATTATATCCAGTGCTCATATATTATATATCCAGTGCACATATATTATATATATCCAGTGCACATATATTGTATATCCAGTGCACATATATTATATATCCAGTGCACATGTATTAAATATATCCAGTGCACATATATTAAATATCCAGGGCACATATATTAAATTTCCAGTGCACATATATTATATATCCAGTGAACATATATTAAATATATCCAGTGCACATATATTAAACATCCAGGGCACATATATTAAAAATATATCCAGTGCACATATATTATATATTTAGTGCTCATACATTATATATATCCAGTGCACATATATTAAATATCCAGTGCACATATATTATATATATCCAGTGCACATATATTATATATCCAGTGCAAATATATTATATATATCCAGTGCACATATATTAAATATCCAGTGCACATATATTCTAAATACATCCAGTGCACATATATTACATATCCAGTGCACGTATATTATATATATCCAGTGCACATATATCATATATCCAGTGCACATATATTATATATCCAGTGCACATGTATTAAATATATCCAGTGCACATATATTATATATCCAGTGCACATATATTATAAATATCCAGTGCACGTATATTATAGATTCAGTGCAAATATATTATATATATCCAGTGCACATATATTATATATCCAGTGCACATATATTATATATATCCAGTGCACTTATATTATAGATCCAGTACACATATATTATATATATCCAGTACACATATATTATATATCCAGTGCACATATATTATATATATCCAGTGCACATATATTATATATTCAGTGCATATATATTATATATATCCAGTACATTTATATTGTATATCCAGTGAACATAAATTATATATCCAGTGCACACATATTATATATATCCAGTGCACACATATTATATATATATCCAGTGCACATATATTATATATATCTGGTGCACATATATTATATATCCAGTGCACATATACTATATATATCCAGTGCAAATATATTATAGATCCAGTGCACATATATTATATATGTCCGGTGCACATATATTAAATATATCCAGTGCACATATATTATATATATCCATCGCACATATATATCCAGTGCACATATATTATATATATATCCAGTGCACATATATTATAGATCCAGTGCACATATATTATATATCCAGTGCACATATATTATATATCCAGTGCACATATATTATATATCCAGTACACATATATTAAATATATACAGTGCACATATATTACATTTCCAGTGCACATATATTATAAATATATCCATTGCACACATATTATATTTCCAGTGCACATATATTATATATATCCAGTGCACATATATTGTATATTTAATGCATATATATTATACATATACAGTGCACATATATTATATATCCAGTGCACATATATTAAATATCCAATGCACATATATTATAAATATATCCAGTGCACATATATTATATATCCAGTGCACATATATTAAATATATCCAGTGCACATACATTAAAAATCCAGTGCATATAAATTATATATATATATCCAGTGCACATATATTATAAATATATCCAGTGCACATATATTATATATATCCAGTGCAAATATATTAAATATCCAGTGCACATATATTATAAATATATCCAGTGCACATATATTAAATATATCCAGTGCACATATATTATATATATCCTGTGCACATATATTATATATATCAAGTGCACATATATTAAATATGCAGTGCAAATGTATTATAGATCCAGTGCACATATATTAAATATATCCATTGCATATATATTATATATCCAGTGCACATATATTATACATATCCAGTGCACATATATTATATATCCAGTGCACATATATTATCTATCCAGTGCAAATATATTAAATATATCAAGTGCACATATATTATAGATCCAGTGCATATATATAATATATATCCAGTGCACATATATTATAGATCCAGAGCACATATATTATATATATCCAGTGCACATATATTAAATATATCCAGTGCAAATATATTAAATATATCCAGTGCACATATATTATAGATTCAGTGCACATATATTATATATATCCAGTGCACATATATTATAGATCCAGTGCACATATATTATAAATATCCAGAGCACATATATTATAGATTCAGTGCACATATATTATATATATCCATCGAACATATATTATATATCCAGTGCACATATATTATAAATATCCAGTGCACATATATTATCTATCCAGTGCAAATATATTAAATATATCCAGTGCACATATATTATAGATCCAGGGCACATATATTAAATATCCAGTGCACATATATTATATATCCAGTGTACATATATTAAATATATCCAGTGCACAAATATTAAATATCCAGGGCACATGTATTAAAAATATATCCAGTGCACATATATTATATATCCAGTGCTCGTATATTATATATATCCAGTGCACATATAATAAATATCCAGTGCACATATATTACATATATCCAGAGCACATATATTATATATCCAGTGCACATATATTATATATATCCAGTGCACATATTTTAAATATCCAGTGCACATATATTCTAAATACATCCAGTGCACATATATTATATATCCAGTGCACGTACATTATATATATCCAGTGCACATATATTATATAACCAGTGCACATATATTAAATATATCCAGTGCACATATATTATATATCCAGTGCACATATATTATAGATTTAGTGCACATATATTATATATATCCAGTGCACATATATTATATATCCAGTGCACATATATTATGTATTTCCAGTGCACATATATTATAGATCCAGTGCACATATATTATATATATACAGTGCACATATATTACATATCCAGTGCATATATATTATATATATCCAGTACATTTATATTGTATATCCAGTGAACATAAATTATATATCCAGTGCACACATATTATATATATCCAGTGCACACATATTATATATATCCAGTGCACATATATGATATATATCTGATGCACAAATATTATATATCCAGTGCACATATACTATATATATCCAGTGCAAATATATTATAGATCCAGTGCACATATATTATATATATCCGGTGCACATATATTATATATCCAGTGCACATATATTATATATATCCATCGCATATATATTATATATCCAGTGCACATATATTATATATCCAGTGCACATATATTATATATATCCAGTGCAGATATATTAAATATCCAGTGCACATATATTCTAAATACATCCAGTGCACATATATTATATATCCAGTGCACGTATATTATATATATCCAGTGCACATATATCATATATCCAGTGCACATATATTATATATCCAGTGCACATATATTAAATATATCCAGTGCACATATATTATATATCCAGTGCACATATATTCTAAATACATCCAGTGCACATATATTATATATCCAGTGCACGTATATTATATATATCCAGTGCACATATATCATATATCCAGTGCACATATATTATATATCCAGTGCACATATATTAAATATATCCAGTGCACATATATTATATATCCAGTGCACATATATTATAAATATCCAGTGCACATATATTATAGATTCAGTGCACATATATTATATATATCCAGTGCACATATATTATATATCCAGTGCACATATATTATATATATCCAGTGCACATATATTATAGATCCAGTGCACATATATTATATATATCCAGTACACATATATTATATATCCAGTGCACATATATTATATATATCCAGTGCACATATATTATATATTCAGTACATATATATTATATATATCCAGTACATTTATATTGTATATCCAGTGAACATAAATTATATATCCAGTGCACACATATTATATATATCCAATGCACACATATTATATATATCCAGTGCACATATATTATATATATCTGGTGCACATATATTATATATCCAGTGCACATATACTATATATATCCAGTGCAAATATATTATAGATCCAGTGCACATATATTATATATATCCGGTGCACATATATTATATATTTAGTGCACATATATTAAATATCCAGTGCAAATATATTCTAAATACATCCAGTGCACATATATTATATATCCAGTGCACATATATTAAATATATCCAGTGCAAATATATTAAATATATCCAGTGCACATATATTATAGATTCAGTGCACATATATTATATATATCCAGTGCACATATATTATAGATCCAGTGCACATATATTATAAATATCCAGTGCACATATATTATAGATTCAGTGCACATATATTATATATATCCATCGCACATATATTATATATCCATTGCACATATATTATAAATATCCAGTGCACATATATTATCTATCCAGTGCAAATATATTAAATATATCCAGTGCACATATATTATAGATCCAGGGCACATATATTAAATATCCAGTGCACATATATTATATATCCAGTGTACATATATTAAATATATCCAGTGCACAAATATTAAATATCCAGGGCACATGTATTAAAAATATATCCAGTGCACATATATTATATATCCAGTGCTCGTATATTATATATATCCAGTGCACATATAATAAATATCCAGTGCACATATATTATATATATCCAGAGCACATATATTATATATCCAGTGCACATATATTATATATATCCAGTGCACATATATTAAATATCCAGTGCACATATATTCTAAATACATCCAGTGCACATATATTATATATCCAGTGCACGTACATTATATATATCCAGTGCACATATATTATATATCCAGTGCACATATATTAAATATATCCAGTGCACATATATTATATATCCAGTGCACATATATTATAGATTCAGTGCACATATATTATATATATCCAGTGCACATATATTATATATCCAGTGCACATATATTATATATTTCCAGTGCACATATATTATAGATCCAGTGCACATATATTATATATATACAGTGCACATATATTACATATCCAGTGCATATATATTATATATATCCAGTACATTTATATTGTATATCCAGTGAACATAAATTATATATCCAGTGCACACATATTATATATATCCAGTGCACACATATTATATATATCCAGTGCACATATATGATATATATCTGGTGCACAAATATTATATATCCAGTGCACATATACTATATATATCCAGTGCAAATATATTATAGATCCAGTGCACATATATTATATATATCCGTTGCACATATATTATATATCCAGTGCACATATATTATATATATCCATCGCACATATATTATATATCCAGTACACATATATTATATATCCAGTGCACATATATTATATATATCCAGTGCAGATATATTAAATATCCAGTGCACATATATTCTAAATACATCCAGTGCACATATATTATATATCCAGTGCACGTATATTATATATATCCAGTGCACATATATCATATATCCAGTGCACATATATTATATATCCAGTGCACATATATTAAATATATCCAGTGCACATATATTATATATCCAGTGCACATATATTCTAAATATCCAGTGCACATATATTATAGATTCAGTGCACATATATTATATATATCCAGTGCACATATATTATATATCCAGTGCACATATATTATATATATCCAGTGCACATATATTATAGATCCAGTGCACATATATTATATATATCCAGTACACATATATTATATATCCAGTGCACATATATTATATATATCCAGTGCACATATATTATATATTCAGTACATATATATTATATATATCCAGTACATTTATATTGTATATCCAGTGAACATAAATTATATATCCAGTGCACACATATTATATATATCCAATGCACACATATTATATATATCCAGTGCACATATATTATATATATCCAGTGCACATATATCATATATCCAGTGCACATATATTATATATCAAGTGCACATATATTAAATATATCCAGTGCACATATATTATATATCCAGTGCACATATATTATAAATATCCAGTGCACATATATTATAGATTCAGTGCACATTTATTATATATATCCATCGCACATATATTATATATCCAGTGCACATATATTATAAATATCCAGTGCACATATATTATCTATCCAGTGCAAATATATTAAATATATCCAGTGCACATATATTATAGATCCAGTGCAAATATATTATATATATCCAGTGCACATATATTGTATATCCAGTGCACATATATTATATATCCAGTGCACATATATATTATCTATTCAGTGCAAATATATTAATTATATCCAGTGCTCATATATTATATATCCAGTGCACATATATTATATATATCTAGTGCACATATATTGTATATCCAGTGCACATATATTATATATCCAGTGCACATGTATTAAATATATCCAGTGCACATATATTAAATATCCAGGGCACATATATTAAAAATATATCCATTGCACATATATTATATATCCAGTGCTCATATATTATATATATCCAGTGCACATATATTAAATATCCAGTGCACATATATTATATATATCCAGTGCACATATATTATATATATCCAGTGCACATATATTATATATATCCAGAGCACATATATTATATATCCAGTGCACATATATTATATATATCCAGTGCACATATATTAAATATCCAGTGCACATATATTCTAAATACATCCAGTGCACATATATTATATATCCAGTGCACGTACATTATATATATCCAGTGCACATATATTATATATCCAGTGCACATATATTAAATATATCCAGTGCACATATATTATATATCCAGTGCACATATATTATAGATTCAGTGCACATATATTATATATATCCAGTGCACATATATTATATATCCAGTGCACATATATTATATATTTCCAGTGCACATATATTATAGATCCAGTGCACATATATTATATATATACAGTGCACATATATTACATATCCAGTGCATATATATTATATATATCCAGTACATTTATATTGTATATCCAGTGAACATAAATTATATATCCAGTGCACACATATTATATATATCCAGTGCACACATATTATATATATCCAGTGCACATATATGATATATATCTGGTGCACAAATATTATATATCCAGTGCACATATACTATATATATCCAGTGCAAATATATTATAGATCCAGTGCACATATATTATATATATCCGGTTCACATATATTATATATCCAGTGCACATATATTATCTATCCAGTGCAAATATATTAAATATATCCAGTGCACATATATTATAGATCCAGTGCAAATATATTATATATATCCAGTGCACATATATTGTATATCCAGTGCACATATATTATATATCCAGTGCACATATATATTATCTATTCAGTGCAAATATATTAATTATATCCAGTGCTCATATATTATATATCCAGTGCACATATATTATATATATCCAGTGCACATATATTGTATATCCAGTGCACATATATTATATATCCAGTGCACATGTATTAAATATATCCAGTGCACATATATTAAATATCCAGGGCACATATATTAAAAATATATCCATTGCACATATATTATATATCCAGTGCTCATATATTATATATATCCAGTGCACATATATTAAATATCCAGTGCACATATATTATATATATCCAGTGCACATATATTATATATATCCAGTGCACATATATTATATTTATCCAGTGCACATATATTAAATATCCAGTGCACATATATTCTAAATACATCCAATGCACATATATTACATATCCAGTTCACGTATATTATATATATCCAGTGCACATATATCATATATCCAGTGCACATATATTATATATCCAGTGCACATATATTAAATATATCCAGTGCAAATATATTATATATCCAGTGCACATATATTATAAATATCCAGTGCACATATATTATAGATTCAGTGCACATATATTATATATATCCAGTGCACATATATTATATATCCAGTGCACATATATTATATATATCCAGTGCACTTATATTATAGATCCAGTACACATATATTATATATATCCAGTACACATATATTATATATCCAGTGCACATATATTATATATATCCAGTGCACATATATTATATATTCAGTGCATATATATTATATATATCCAGTACATTTATATTGTATATCCAGTGAACATAAATTATATATCCAGTGCACACATATTATATATATCCAGTGCACACATATTATATATATCCAGTGCACATATATTATATATATCTGGTGCACATATATTATATATCCAGTGCACATATACTATATATATCCAGTGCAAATATATTATAGATCCAGTGCACATATATTATATATGTCCGGTGCACATATATTAAATATATCCAGTGCACATATATTATATATATCCATCGCACATATATATCCAGTGCACATATATTATATATATATCCAGTGCACATATATTATAGATCCAGTGCACATATATTATATATCCAGTGCACATATATTATATATCCAGTGCACATATATTATATATCCAGTGCACATATATTATATATCCAGTACACATATATTAAATATATACAGTGCACATATATTACATTTCCAGTGCACATATATTATAAATATATCCATTGCACACATATTATATTTCCAGTGCACATATATTATATATATCCAGTGCACATATATTGTATAGTTAGTGCATATATATTATACATATACAGTGCACATATATTAAATATATCCAGTGCACATATATTAAATATCCAATGCACATATATTATAAATATATCCAGTGCACATATATTATATATCCAGTGCACATATATTAAATATATACAGTGCACATATATTACATTTCCAGTGCACATATATTATAAATATATCCATTGCACACATATTATATTTCCAGTGCACATATATTATATATATCCAGTGCACATATATTGTATATTTAGTGCATATATATTATACATATACAGTGCACATATATTAAATATATCCAGTGCACATATATTAAATATATCCAGTGCACATACATTAAAAATCCAGTGCATATAAATTATATATATATCCAGTGCACATATATTATAAATATATCCAGTGCACATATATTATATATATCCAGTGCAAATATATTAAATATCCAGTGCACATATATTATAAATATATCCAGTGCACATATATTAAATATATCCAGTGCACATATATTATATATATCCTGTGCACATATATTATATATATCAAGTGCACATATATTAAATATGCAGTGCAAATGTATTATAGATCCAGTGCACATATATTAAATATATCCATTGCATATATATTATATATCCAGTGCACATATATTATAAATATCCAGTGCACATATATTATATATCCAGTGCACATATATTATCTATCCAGTGCAAATATATTAAATATATCCAGTGCACATATATTATAGATAGAGATGAGCGAACACTAAAATGTTCGAGGTTCGAAATTCGATTCGAACAGCCGCTCACTGTTCGAGTGTTCGAATGGGTTTCGAACCCCATTATAGTCTATGGGGAACATAAACTCGTTAAGGGGGAAACCCAAATTCGTGTCTGGAGGGTCACCAAGTCCACTATGACACCCCAGGAAATGATACCAACACCCTGGAATGACACTGGGACAGCAGGGGAAGCATGTCTGGGGGCATAAAAGTCACTTTATTTCATGGAAATCCCTGTCAGTTTGCGATTTTCGCAAGCTAACTTTTCCCCATAGAAATGCATTGGCCAGTGCTGATTGGCCAGAGTATGGAACTCGACCAATCAGCGCTGGCTCTGCTGGAGGAGGCGGAGTCTAAGATCGCTCCACACCAGTCTCCATTCAGGTCCGACCTTAGACTCCGCCTCCTCCGGCAGAGCCAGCGCTGATTGGCTGAATTCCGTACTCTGGCCAATCAGCACTGGCTAATGCATTGTATTGGCGTGATGAAGCAGTGCTGAATGTGTGTGCTTAGCACACACATTCAGCTCTACTTCATCGGGCTAATAGAATGCATTGGCCAGCGCTGATTGGCCGAATTCCGTACTCTGGCCAATCAGCACTGGCTAATGCATTGTATTGGCGTGATGAAGCAGTGCTGAATGTGTGTGCTTAGCACACACATTCAGCTCTACTTCATCGGGCTAATAGAATGCATTGGCCAGCGCTGATTGGCCAGAGTACGGAACTCGACCAATCAGCGCTGGCTCTGCTGGAGGAGGCGGAGTCTAAGATCGCTCCACACCAGTCTCCATTCAGGTCCTACCTTAGACTCCGCCTCCTCCGGCAGAGCCAGCGCTGATTGGCCGAAGGCTGGCCAATGCATTCCTATGCGAATGCAGAGACTTAGCAGTGCTGAGTCAGTTTTGCTCAACTACACATCTGATGCACACTCGGCACTGCTACATCAGATGTAGCAATCTGATGTAGCAGAGCCGAGGGTGCACTAGAACCCCTGTGCAAACTCAGTTCACGCTAATAGAATGCATTGGCCAGCGCTGATTGGCCAATGCATTCTATTAGCCCGATGAAGTAGAGCTGAATGTGTGTGCTAAGCACACACATTCAGCACTGCTTCATCACGCCAATACAATGCATTAGCCAGTGCTGAATGGCCAGAGTACGGAATTCGGCCAATCAGCGCTGGCTCTGCTGGAGGAGGCGGAGTCTAAGGTCGGACCTGAATGGAGACTGGTGTGGAGCGATCTTAGACTCCGCCTCCTCCAGCAGAGCCAGCGCTGATTGGTCGAGTTCCGTACTCTGGCCAATCAGCGCTGGCCAATGCATTCTATTAGCCCGATGAAGTAGAGTGTGCACAAGGGTTCAAGCGCACCCTCGGCTCTGATGTAGCAGAGCTGAGGGTGCACAAGGGTTCAAGTGCACCCTCGGCTCTCCTACATCAGAGCCGAGGGTGCGCTTGAACCCTTGTGCAGCCTCGGCTCTGCTACATCAGAGCCGAGGGTGCGCTTGAACCCTTGTGCACACTCTGCTTCATCAAGCTAATAGAGTGCATTGGCCAGCGCTGATTGGCCAGAGTACGGAATTCGGCCAATCAGCGCTGGCCAATGCATCCCTATGGGAAAAAGTTTATCTCACAAAAATCACAATTACACACCCGATAGAGCCCCAAAAAGTTATTTTTAATAACATTCCCCCCTAAATAAAGGTTATCCCTAGCTATCCCTGCCTGTACAGCTATCCCTGTCTCATAGTCACAAAGTTCACATTCTCATATGACCCGGATTTGAAATCCACTATTCGTCTAAAATGGAGGTCACCTGATTTCGGCAGCCAATGACTTTTTCCAATTTTTTTCAATGCCCCCAGTGTCGTAGTTCCTGTCCCACCTCCCCTGCGCTGTTATTGGTGCAAAAAAGGCGCCAGGGAAGGTGGGAGGGGAATCGAATTTTGGCGCACTTTACCACGTGGTGTTCGATTCGATTCGAACATGGCGAACACCCTGATATCCGATCGAACATGTGTTCGATAGAACACTGTTCGCTCATCTCTAATTATAGATCCAGTGCATATATATAATATATATCCAGTGCACATATATTATAGATCCAGAGCACATATATTATATATATCCAGTGCACATATATTAAATATATCCAGTGCAAATTTATTAAATATATCCAGTGCACATATATTATAGATTCAGTGCACATATATTATATATATCCAGTGCACATATATTATAGATCCAGTGCACATATATTATAGATTCAGTGCACATATATTATATATATCCATCGCACATATATTATATATCCAGTGCACATATATTATAAATATCCAGTGCACATATATTATCTATCCAGTGCAAATATATTAAATATATCCAGTGCACATATATTATAGATCCAGGGCACATATATTAAATATCCAGTGCACATATATTATATATCCAGTGTACATATATTAAATATATCCAGTGCACAAATATTAAATATCCAGGGCACATGTATTAAAAATATATCCAGTGCACATATATTATATATCCAGTGCTCGTATATTAAATATATCCAGTGCACATATAATAAATATCCAGTGCACATATATTATATATATCCAGAGCACATATATTATATATCCAGTGCACATATATTATATATATCCAGTGCACATATATTATATATCCAGTGCACATATATTAAATATATCCAGTGCACATATATTATATATCCAGTGCACATATATTCTAAATACATCCAGTGCACATATATTATATATCCAGTGCACGTACATTATATATATCCAGTGCACATATATTATATATCCAGTGCACATATATTAAATATATCCAGTGCACATATATTATATATCCAGTGCACATATATTATAGATTCAGTGCACATATATTATATATATCCAGTGCACATATATTATATATCCAGTGCACATATATTATATATTTCCAGTGCACATATATTATAGATCCAGTGCACATATATTATATATATACAGTGCACATATATTACATATCCAGTGCATATATATTATATATATCCAGTACATTTATATTGTATATCCAGTGAACATAAATTATATATC